>NC_056729.1:788928939-789008939 GCF_019279795.1 Protopterus annectens
TAATTACCAAATGTATACCACTAAAAAATAAATTGGGTCAAATATGTACATCTGTAACTTTTAATACTTGGAAATTCACAAAGTAACCTGATAACAAACACAGAAAATTTTAGTGAGTGTTGCAGAAAGATAAATTCTGTAAGAATTTATTTTTGTTACTACATGAAACTTGAATATTTTCCCACTGCATTCATATCAGAGCTCAATCATTCTCAAGCCTTCCTTCAGCGCGTGTTTGGACTGGGGGTACAACTGACTCATGCTCATCAAGTTTGTTAGCCCTGGAAATGCACCAATCTGACTTCAGTGGGGCCAATGGGGTAGGTAACCTTAAAAAGACCTGCTGTACACAAAGGAGCTCTCCAGAGATATAAGCTGAGGGAGGGTCTCAGAAGTTTAGATGACTGAGATACAAGCCTCTGCAGATTCTTACCTGGGGATACATATGAACTCTCTGAATGTAAGAATTTCTACATGCACAATGCTGTTCACAGGTGGTTTTCTCTTACCCTTTGAGTTTCAGCAACTTGGCTGTGAGAGGTGTACATAGAGGGAAAAAGAGCCCAGCATGGTTGTTATGAGTGTGTGTGTGTGTGTGTGTGTGTGTTTGTGGGGGGGGGGGGTAAGGTCTTTCCTCCAAATGGGGCAGTGTGGTGGGGGGAACAGCAGCAATTAAGAATTCACTCATTTAGGTAGTGGCCTTAGAACTGTAATTTCTCGCAGTTACAGGTTGTAGACAATGATCTTATTCTTGTGATCCTGCAACGCTGAGCTCTAGCCTGCCCAAGAAGCTTATAGTACCACTATAGCTCTAGACTAGTTGCCAGGCCTGACTACCGATCAAGTTATTGATATTCCCCACTGCAAACTCAAACCACTTGTACAGGAACTTCAGTCTCTGAAAGTAACATCAACCAACCATCTATGAGAGGAAAGCAATCCTTTGGACAAACCCTTCTACCCATTTTAGCAAACTTTCCAAAAGCTGTTCTTAAGAAACAGTCAAATATTTTCAGAGAGATGCAATGCGTTTCCATTACAGACTCCAAAGCACGTACCTAAGAACAACAAAGTCCCTGGCTGGGTGGGGTGCCATACTGTTCTGCACATACTGGTAGATCTCAGTCTGGCTGTCTAAAGTCTCAAGAACTTTTGAATCCAGAAGGTCTTCATCCCAGAATTTCTGTTCCCTGAGCACATGATTCAGGACACTTTCAGGGGATGCTGGAACTTCAGCTGTTGCTTTCCACATTCGGAGGGGTGGTCCTTCACCAACCTAGAACAAAGATGCATACTATTAGAGTGCAAAGCTTTCACCCCTTCTCCATACGGTAATTTCAACTTAACATCAACAGGAAAGCTAAGAAAGTGACATATGATTGCTTGTTACAACAACATGTACTAAACAGAAGCTATACAGCCAGGAACTAAAGCCAATATTGCAATCGATATTCAGATAATTTAACAGGGCGGTATGAATTAAATACAGTACTAAAACCAGAAAGAAAACATGTGGAAGAAGAGGACTTCCTAGAACCTAACCTCCCTTCTTTCCTAGACTACCACCTGCAGAGGCTTTATATCTCAAGCTCATAACACTTTGTATGCTTATTCTGAGCATGACTTTAATTCCAGGCACAAAGAACATCACACAGTATTTCATTACCAGCCAAGAGTTAAAATAAATAAATAAATACAAGTTACTGGGATTTGTAACTATTTTAAGACATTTGTGGGTTTTTTACAGTAATGCCACTTGCACTGAACACTGAAGTGTAAGAGCCAGTGAAGGTACTGCCATTAAAAAAAAACAACTGTGACACATGGTTCTGAAGGAGTTCTTCTATTTAAAAATATACATTTGGAAACATATGTGAACACTTTATTGAATATACTCAAAACATGCCTTAACAATGGCAATACATTTATGAAGAAAAAAGGGAGAGAAGCAAATAATGCAAACCCATATCTCGAATAAACCTGGTGAGGAAAAGGGAATATGGGGTAATACGTTCCTGAGGTACCTTAAAGGAACCAATGAAGTTCGAAAGGGCAGCGTTTTTCAGAGAAAGACTCTGAATAATCAGAAAGAGGGGTGGAGTTTGACATGGAAAGATTACACTTTAAAGTGTTTTTCTCAAAGTTTTTATTTTCTCTGGGCAGTAGTCCACTTGAAAAAGAAAGGAAAGGGAAGCAAAAGACAAACCAGGCTGTTTTAAGAAGCCGCAATGAGTGGCAGATTTTTGTATTCTTTAAAGAAAGGGTATAAAACAGACAGATAAATAAATACACTGGTTGGACACAACACATACACTCACTGCTGGATCACAATTGCATAGTTATAAAAAAATAATTCTGTTTAGAAAATGTAAGCCCTGTTCACAAATGAAATCACATTTTAAAGTCAAGTCAGCGCTACTGGTTTAGCCCACTCCAGACTCACGCACGGTATAAAAATAAAATGCGACTGTTCTCTTTCACTTAAAAGTAACAATGCTAATGCATTTCTGCCACGTCTACTCACATTAAGACTGTTTACTTTCATTCCATAAAGACTTCTCTCTTCCTAGCAGTTTAAAAGACACTGTTTTAAAATCAGAGAATATTAATGAATGCAAGACGGCACAGACTGGGCTCCCCTCCCCTTAGCACTCCAACATCATGTTAAAGTAGCATTCTAACAAATTTAAGATGGCATGGCTCCTAATATTTTCAGAAAAATGTGGCCTCTGTTCTTATACCTGGAAACAAGAGAGAGCAGGCTGCAGTGTTTACTTACCTTTTTAAAGGAGAGTTCTACTTGTTCCGATGTGGAATAGCTAACCCAGCCTTTGAACTTATCTTTGGCATCCTTTAACAAGCTGTCAATGCATTCTTGGAGGAAGGGATAGGAATTTGCACATGTGTCACTTTTTGCCTGGCACAACTCTTCTAGACTGAGCGGATGTAACTCGTGCTCCATATAGGAGTTACGACACTTCCTCATTTCTTCAGGAATCTAACAGACAAAACAGAAATCAAACATTAGGTTACAGAACAGCTTCACACTGTGAATTAAAGTGCTCTGTATCAGATGAATAAAACTTCAGAAAAAAATCACTAAAGCATCCGAAACTGTAACAAATGTTCAGGAACTCAGTGATAAATGTACCAAGCACATATACATGGAATAAATACACTTCCAAAAGCAATATACCTTCAGTACATGATTGAGAAGTGTGTTAAAGCTGGGCTTTTTGGGAAGCTTATTTTTTCAAATACCTACAGTTTCACCACCTTTTTGGTCTTTTATTCAAAGCTGCTATTCTGCTTCAAGATCAAATATTAGTCCGCAGAGCTATCCATACTGTACATCATATCGGGAAAACTTTAAATCTCTTTTGCAAGAAGCCTTATGTACATTACTGCAGGCAACTTAGCCAGATACTGAACTAATGAAAGTCAGGTTTCAACTTTCTACCTACAAAGGAAAACACACATAAGATGCATGACAAGCTGAAGAATCTAACATCAGTGAAGAAGGAAGACAATTTTGTCTTCATTTCTTCTACCTTAATTCTCTGTTCTTTGACTGTATACCAACAGTTAAAAGAATGACTGCAACTACAGTTAAAGTGATGAACTTGCATTCTACTGTGTGAGGACAGTTATGAAGCAGTAGTTGTCTCCAGACTCAATACTATTTTTATTTATTTTTTAATCGGACATTTGTTTATTGGAAAGTCCATTTGGGTTTATATCCCATTCTCAGAGGAGGTCCGGGGAGAAAGCTCCAAACTGACATACTATGGTTACAGTTAAATGCAATTATTATTATACAACCTAATACAGAAGAACACATTAAAGAAGTAAAAATATATATACCTTCAGTTCATACAGTGTGAACCTCAACATACATGTTATTATTTATTTATTTTATTTTATACATATTTGTATATATGTATGTATATTTGTAAATACATACTGCAAACATATGGACAGATATAACAAGCTGAAAAAGAACACTGTCAGCAGTTACAGAATTTACAAGTTGCTGCTCATAGAGATGACATTATACACACAGTACACTCTTTGGAACAGGAATGACTAAAAAAATCGAGTGACTATGTTTGGAGAGATAAGAAATTATATTGTAGTACACTGGGTGTGAAAGGAGAGAGAGACTAATTCAGTCAGGGGTGTTGCAGGAGCTGAGCCAAGTCTTATTAGTAGTCATTTTAAGATGGAGGAGTTAGAAGTAGAAGTAGATCTAATTTGCAGAGGGACAGAATTCTACTTCTTAGCGACACAGTATGAGTACGGACCTTAGCCAATGGATTTGTGGGGTTTATATTGCTGAAAAGATGTTATTTAATAGATAGAAGTAGTCTATTAGGACGATAGGAATGGAGAATAGGAGTAAAAGCAGGGCAGTCATTGGCTTTGTGAATAATGTATGTATGTGGAGATAAGCTGCAAGTAATCTAAGTGGTGAGGCAGTTTCAGTCAATTCAGTGCCTTAAGGATAATACGGGGTGGACGTAGTACTGTCTGCTTGTGGCAACTTTTGCAACCTTATTACAGCATGTCTCTTGTCTTATTTTTAAATGTAGGCTGAAGGTCAGTTAGGATGGGTGCACCGTATAAGAATGATGGTAGAAGGTAGGCAGTGACAAGAATGGGTTTTGGTGGTGTTGCTACAGAAGTTTACATGACTGTAGAGCATTACTAATTTTTGGTGAGTCTTCTTTATGTTATTTTGAACATGCATTAAAATTTAAGGCCATCATCTTTAACCACTCCTAGAAGTTCTGTATGGGAGACTGCTTCAACTTCAGTTTTGTTTAGTGAAAAGACTTTGAAATTTGCTTTTGTCAGGCATGTATGACGTGTGTGTGTGTGTGTGGGGGGGGTTAGCAGAAACTGTTTCTTTAGGGTTGACCAGTAGATGGGCATTTTGGAGCCCTTTCTCGACTGAGAAAACAGCTTCTTGTGTGATATGGGGATATGAGACAGGTTATTATATGCACATATAAGTGTGGAATTACTGCCATGTTGTATGAGACAGGCTGGACCTACGGAGATATAGAGGCTGTTGATAGAGAGATTAAACAGGAGAATACCAGGAATAGAGCCTTGGAGTACACCAGTGGAGACTTGCAGGTAGGGGGAGCAAGTTTTCTGTCATTTTGCAAGCTGGAGCCTGCCAGTTAAATAGCTACTGAACCACAGTGATAAAGATGGGGACAGCCCAAGCTGAGATAGTTTGTACATGAGGTTAGGGTGACAGGTCAAGAAACAGGTAGGAAATAGATTTGGCTGAATTTCTACATTTGTTTATGGTGTCAGTGAATGACAGGATGGCAGTAGTGTATTGTGCAGAAGCAGTGTTGGGTGGATGCTACGAGACATTCTTGTAGGAAATAGTGGAGTTGTTTATGAATAAGTCTTCAAGAATTTTTGACAAAGGTGATAATACTGCAATAGGTTGGAAGTTAGAGACATCAGCAGAGATGCCACCTTTATGAAGCGGGATAATATAAGATTTTTTCCACAGTGAGGTTACAATGGATTCTTCTTAGCATTTGAATCTTTGGTCCAGAAAAATAAATTAAAAATTATAATAATAAACTCAAATCAAAAGTTCCTGTTCAAGTCTGAAAGGGGAATGAAACAGAAATAGCATTGAAACAACATATCAACATGGAATATATTATCTTAACTCAATATATCAAAACAGTAACAAATTATGTGTTAAATTTGATCTGGGTAGGCAGATTTGTAACAGCTACTATCTCACACGGGTAAATAGAAAATGAATTTAAATGTAGTGAAATAAAAAGCACACACAAACCCATATGCACAAACAAGCTTAAATGCACAAGAAAATAATCCCACCTCCTACAACTAAGATCTGCCTGCTACATGAGATGCAAAGGTGCACTGAATATTCTAGAATCACTGTGCTATCACTTATGATCCATTTACCTGCACAGAAAAGCTATGGGGGTACTAACAAAATTAAGTCAGTCACTGATTAAGCTTACTGAATGTCTCCTGCACTTGTGTTCTAACTAACACTTTCTGCATCTTTCAAACACCTGAAAGGTTACCACTTGGGTCACAATACATACCTGAAAGAGCTTTTTACATTCCAGGATCATGTGAGCCAACCCCTGGGTTGCAGCTAAATTTTCACTAAGGTCCTTCTGGTCTGGTTTGCCGAGACTCTGTTTTCTTTGCATAACCCTGAAATAAAGAGTAATTTCATTAGCATTCCCCAACTACAGTGCAACATAAACTGGGTGGATATGACAATGTAACCAGGTTTGGCACACATTTCCCCTGACAAACACACATAAGGGAGACATCATGATGTAGTAACATATCTCTGTTGATATGCAGCTCTGAATCACAATTAATTTTTCTCAAAACTACTGGGTGGTGGAAGAACATTACTCAAGCCAGTTTCCCTGTCTTACCCTCTAAAATACTTTTAAACATTAAGGCACTACAATAACTAAATCAATGAAGCATGCATTACCAGAACATACACATTTGTTCAGTATTATCAGTTAAGTAACACCTGGTGTCAGAAGAAAAATGAACAACAAATTAGTTAAAGCAAGGATGTTTTAACAAATGGAACCATGTGGCTAATGTGCTCCATGTGTCAAAGGCAAAATAACTCTTTTTTTAAAGTTGTCACTTTGGGATTGGATGAGAAATATGCAAACAATGCTCATTTACTCTTTCACCTCTGCATACACTAATTCAGAAGTCATGGCAACATGCAAGGTCAACAGCTGAGGTATCTTTCACTCTCGTTCAGTTAATAACAGACCATAAGACAGCTAAGAGGTAAATGTGAAACAACACATGACAGTGTTGACAGAATACACGTCTTTAACACAATGGCACAGTTTTGAGTTAGAAATGTATGGCTGTGCCTACACACCACACATCAATACAAGGATATTATTATTATTAACAGAATAACATTTATACAAGTTTATTTTCATACTAACAATTCTTAAAAAAAGTACTGGCAGTTAACTTCAATGTGTGGTCATTTCATATATTTCAGTTAAGCAAAAATTTATACCCAGTACTTGGTACAATGTATTATGTTCAAGGATTGTCCTACTTACAGCTAATGACATATGTTCCACTTTGTGCTGCTGTATTTCCTGTATCAATACAGACTGCAGAAAAATAATTTTTCTTTTATAATGCAGTCAAAAGCCAAAATATTTAGACTCTAAGGGACTAACAAAAGAATACAGTTCTGTTAACTGCCCAGTCATATTATGGACTGTTCTAAAAGTGTTGCATTCTCATTTATTTTTCTATTATTTCATTTATTGTGCATTTGTAGATCTTTCCCTAAAAACAATGCATGTCAAACACTGTAATCCAATTAAAAAATGCCAACTAGAGACAGACAGGCAAAGCATGCAGTTTAAAAAGGCATCATCTTTGTGAAAGACTAAAAATAAACAGAAGAGGTAAAAGTACATAGGAATACTGCAAAGAAAAGGAGCTAAAGTAAAAATGTGCAAATGTCTGATGCATGGTAACCTCATAGAGGTACATAAGAAATAAGCAGAGGTCAAGATTTAACTGCATGTATACAGATCATGTTCATTTCTTTCGAAACTTCAGGAAGTCACTCAGTGCACTTTTGCAGATACACGCTAGCATATGCTCTTGCTCGTATCCCTACATACGTAGTCAGTGCTTCTGGTCTATGGTTTTCACATGCAGAGGACAGGAGAGGCATTCTGAGACAAGAATTCAATAGTGAATCATTGGGTATAAGTTAACTTCAATACTGAATACTACGCTTCAATACTACATGTCTGAATGATACACATACAATATTTATATATAGGTTCATAGGTAGGTGCTAGGCTATCGGACCAAGGGCCTATGTAAGCCTAGCCAACAAGGTTCTCTGGCTTACGCCACCCAAGAAAGTTATTCTCCTGTGCCACTGTCGAGCAGAGACACAGAAGTGATCCCCGGGGTGTATTTCCTATTTCCCATCCATTCACAGAGATTTTTCTTAAAGAGTGCTAATGAAGAACTTTGCTTAACATAGATTGGTAGCCTGTTCCAGAGTATGAGAAGTCTCTGGGACAGGAATCTATCCCTCCAGCATGTCCTGTTTATTGTGATGACAAGGTTTAGGTCCCTAGAGCGGGTAGCTTGGAGGGATTGGGATTTCTTTAGGTGTAGCATGTCCAACAGCTCTGGGTTTGACATAGCTTTATATGTTAGGCAGAGATCACCTCGGAGTAGGCAATATGCTATGGAGTAAAGCTGGAGTTTTTTGAGGCTGTCAGTGTAGGGCAGTTGTTTGAGGCCAGTAATCCTCTTTGTGAGGTACTTCTGTGGCCTTTCCAGCTGCTGCAGATGTCTTGTGAGGTACATTCCAAAAGGGGCGTTGTACTCTATAATGGGTCTAATGACTGTCGAGTAGAGGGAATGACCTCTTTTTTCCTGGATGAGAACCCTTTTATGATGAGGTATGCCATGTAGAAGGACTTCCTGACTACTGTGGTGATGTGACTATCAAAGGAAAGACTACTGTCTACCTGGGTCCCAAGGTCTCATCACACATTCGGTGTTAAGTAAATTGCTGCCTATGTGGTAGTTCATGGGTACAGAGTTTTTACTAAAGGGGATGACACTGCACTTTTTGGCATTGAGCTTGAGGCCATGGCTCTGACACCAGGCATCTGTCTCAGCGAGGCCCTTCTGTAGGATGTCCACATCATTTGGGGACTTGACTATGGCTCCTAGTTTGCAGTCATCTGCGAACTTCATTAGCCAGAGGCCTTCTGTGTTAGCCTGTACTTCAGAGAAGTAGATACCAAACAGGAGAGGTCCCAGGACGGAACCCTGTGGTACTCCACTTGTCACTGCTTTGAGGTCAGATTTGGAGTCTGCAACTTTTACAGTGTGGGTTCTGTCAGTGAGCCAGTTGGCAACCCATCTTGTGACAGGGATTTATACCTAGTTTAGTGAGTTTAGCTATAATTCCAGAATGGGCGATGGTGTCAAAAGCCTTGGCGAGGTCAAGATAGGCTGTGTGAACCACCTTACCCTCATCTACGGCTTTGGTGACTGCCTCAAAGAAGTCAATCAGGTTCAGGAGGCATGATCTGCCTTTCACAAACCCGAACTGGGTGGGATCCAGAGTTTGGAGGTTACGAATGACTTTGTTTATCAGTTCCATGATGATACGTTCCATGGCCTTGCAGATAGGGCTCGTCAGGCTAATAGGTCGATAGTTCCCGGGATCAATGGTGGCTGCCCCTTTGTGGAGTGGGATAACTGTTGCTGTGTGCCATTCAGTGGGCACAAAGCCTGATGCGAGGCTATTATTGAACATGGTGCTTAAGTGGGGTGCCAGTTCATTCTGAAGTTCATGTAAAATGCAGCCTGGGATGTTGTCCGGTCCCATGGATGCTGTGTTTTTGGCTTTAGAGAGTGCAACTTTTACCTGCGTAGTTGTGATTACAGGGACTCTGCATTCTTCCTGTACAGATATGGACCCTTTAGGGGGTGGGAGGGGTAAAGTTAGCACTGAACCTATCTGCCAGGATGTTGGCAATATCAGTTGTTTCTGTAATTTTCGTGCCTTTGTGCTATAACTCAGAGCAGATCTGGGTGTTGCCATCGAGATTCTTGACATAGCTATAGAATGCTTTGTGGTTGTCCTTAGAATTAGTGGTGATTTTGTTTTCGTAGCTAGCTTTGGAGGATCTTATAAGGGATTTCAGCTTCTTACGGAGGCTGACCAGGGAGCTCCTCCACTCATGGGATTTTACTCTCTTTTGCAACAGCTTCTTCCTTCTGCTGTACAGTTTGTTTATGGCAGGGGACCACCAGATTGGCTTACTTTTTTTGGAGGAAGCATCTTGGTTCTGTTTGGGATAGCATGATCCATGCACTCGTGTAAGTGCTTATAGAGTGCATTTGTGTAGGATTCAGCAGTTGTAACTGTATTGTCCATCTGCATGGGTGTCATGAAGTTCACCACTTCGGTCTTAAGAAGCATGAAGTTGGCTTTGGAGAAATTTTTTACCATAGTTTCCTTAATGGGGGGTGGGGGCGGGATGTGGATATCAAGGGTGATTAGCTTATGGTCGGATCGGACCATCGAGGAGTCACTCATGTTGGTAATGACTAGGTCTAGGATATTGTTGCCCCTGGTGGGGGTGTGGATAAGTTGATCCAGGGCATTGGAGTTTATGAATTCCAGAAAGCATTGAGCTAAGGAGTTGGTACATGAGTAGTTTTCCCAGTTAATGGTGGGGTAGTTGAAGTCACCCATTATTAGAGTGTTTGGTTGAACCCTGACATTTTCCAGTACATCAAGAAAAGCGGAGTGGGAATCCTGGGTCATGGTGGGGGATCTGTAGCAAGCTACAATTTGGATTGCAGTTTTGCTCAGAGTTAGTTGCACTTGGATAATCTCGGATGCATTATGCTAAGCAACTAGCCTGGAGGTGTGGATATCCTTAATGAATATGGACAGACCTCCGCCTTTGGTGTTTCGGTCCAGGTTACATGGCCGAAAAGTGTGGTAGGAGTTATTGCCTGGTAGTGCAGGGGTGCTCTCTGGAGCCTTGAACCAGGTCTCAGTCACTGTACAGATATCGACGTTCTCCATTTTAAGGAGTGCCTTGAGTGAGTACAATTTGAGATTTAGACTTCTAGCATTGAGTAGCATTACCCTCAGTTACACATACACACACGCACACGTGCATTAGTATACACATGGCAATAATTTGCTTTCTTTTTCTTGATTTTTCTGGTTACCTGGGGTTGTCAGGTATGCACAACACTGATTAACGTGGAACAATAAGGATACAAATCAAGCGTCACAAGTATATATATCCCATGACATCCATTCAAAGGTCAGAGGCTAGTTCCAGAGTTAACTTAGCCAGACCTGTCTAGTGTCAGCATGTAAAGGAAAATGCAAGTTTAGAAAGATTTGCTTCTGATTACTCTAATGGTGAACTGGCTTAAAGAAAGCAGTACCAAGGTTTGACAAAGTATGTCCAAGCAGAGTAAAATTAAAAATAAGGATATATGTAACATATTCTGGCAGAAAGTTGTATAAGAGACACTGAGGCCGATGTTACAATTTAGGTCCAGTTTTTAAAATGGCACATAAATTGCAGTTCAGACCTACGGCATTGAACACTTGTATAACTCTGCTTTCCCTACGCCTGTCAGAAGATCAAACTTGTGTGCACAAGCAAAGTAAAGGCTTATGTCAAAGAAAGTGTGCGTGGACAGTATTCTCAGGAGAACGGACAACCTGCAAGAAAGCAAGGAGGAATTCCCAGAACTGTACCCATTTCCTAATGGCATTCACTGTGTTTTAACAATGTCAAAACTAATACAAAAAAATAAATAAATAAAGATGCAAACGTAAGATGGTTGCAACCTGTCTGTTTTAAACAATCCCTTTGTATGTAAGCATGTCAAATGTAAATACTTTTCCCTTCTGCCTCCCGACCAGTGCTGCATGCATATTTGCACATCTTTAGGCAGTAATATAATGCCTTGTAATGAACTGTTCAGCTACTTCTGATAGCTAACATTTTCAGATCCTGCCCCAGGCCAAATAAGGCACTTGTCTTCAAAGCTTTGTCTAAGTGCACTAGGAACAAAAACTACATCAAGACATTTGGGTACACAAGGACTTTTCCTCTATTACTTGCTCCCCCCTCAGATATGACTCGTCTTGCTAATAAGAGTTTTAAGAGTTATAAAAGCACAGGCATAATCATCTGGACATTTTTTACCACCACCCCTACCCCCATTCTCCTCACAAAGTTCAGTATTTCTGGAGTTCCTGATTATTGTTTTGTAAATTAAGAAAATCTCTTGAAACAAGCAGAACACCAAATTAAGCACACAACTGCCATTTGTCAAGGACAGAAACTTTCTGGACAGCAGCCCTCCATGTGGCCAAAGCTTTTAACATGCACTAGGGGCCCCCTTCCTCATTTTACAAATCTGTGGCTTATCAGTACTTCACACTAATTAAAAACAGACAAGCTCAGTGAGGTCATGTGCCTCCTAATTACACGAAGCAAGAGACTAGAACACAAATAACCTGATTCTTCAGCAGGGGGCAGGCATGAACCATTACAAGTAGTGTTGTACTTTGGTACTTTTCTGGTCAAAGACTACTTGTGCCTGTGCAGAGAAGCTATAAGCACAAAGGATAAAACTTACTAACTGTCATATGGATGCTCTAAGGTGGCCCTGTCCATATTGATGATGTACATATGATTCCCTTATTTTATTTGTGCAGAATGTACATATGATTCTTTTAATTTTGTGTAGAACTTCTTCACTGTGTTGAGGACTGCTTTTTGATGGTGCCCCAGAAGCACTGTCTAGTAATGCCAATTGTTCAAAGTCATACAGTGGGTAAGTGGGGACCATGGGGTATCAAACCCAGAACTACAGGATGAAGCTCATTACCAACCCATAGAAAGCTGCAAGACAAGTTTGTAACAGGGTAAGAAGACGGTCCTTTTTCTGTCAACACTCCCATCTGTAAAACGTGTGTCTCTTCATCTGATAGAATAAGATTTGCTGTGACTTTTGTCAGTACAGTGCGGATCACACATGTGATTGATTTACTATTGCATAAAAGAGCATCTCTGACTGTACTCTGCAGTGCTTAACAAAGAAAATCTGTGTAGGTTTACTTATGTCAACACAAATTAAATTTACAGCTTACTGAGAGAGCACCAGCCATCTCTGTGGGGCACATGTTTTGCCCCGACCCCTGTGAAATGTAAAATACCACATTTCTGGTTAATACACCATTTTTTTCTTTTTGTAATATTCTGTCTGAATTTCTGAGTGAGTAACTTTACAAACAGGCCACTTGTTTCCTTTCAATTTCACCTATTTGTTTGTGTTTTGCATAACTGGAGCTTTCCTTCCTGGGCCTTTGACTGCAAATGGACCAAGCTCAGTTGGACATTTCTTGATCATCAAAACTAGCAAGTACAATAAAACCAATCAAATATTGTTTCTAAGTCTCTAAAAATATTACTATTTACTAAAACTATTTACTAAACGCACATCTACACCTCCAGGGTATAAATTTGGGGTCAGTACATGTCCAGTGCTTTAAATTCATAACCTCTAAAATTAATATTAATAAGTATTAAATATATATATAGTATGTAGTATAAATATATATATATATATATATATATATATATATATATATATATATATATATATATATATATATATATATATATATATATGAATGTAAAATCAAAACACATTAAATGCGGCATCCTAATTTGTTTTAATGGTATGGACTGGTTGAGCCCCCTTGTTCTGTTCATGCTCCAAAGATCCATTCAGATTCAAGTATTTTAAGTATCTTATGTTACTTTATCTTCGGCCTATTCTGGGTACAATCGAAATAAATAATCCTAACTACCTGCAACATTTAAACTAATATGTTCATGTACTGCATGTTGTGCTATTCTCTGGTTGTTCATTTTATATTATTATAAGGATGATTATATAACCTCCACAATGTCACCCCCACATAAAACCCACTATTATTTGTACATTTTGTAGTTAGATTAATTACAAATTAGTCGCAACATCGCATGTAGCACATAATAAAGGGTTTAAACATCACATCAGAGTAGTAGGTGAATGTGTGTTGTTCGGATGTTATATATCTGTTACATACATTACAAAAAAAAAAAGTACATTTTTTATTTTTGTTTTCAACTATGATTCTATCTTGTGTTGTTCCTCACAAATAGCCTTTTACAAGGTGGAGTGGAGGCTCTCGAGGAGCCATCATCCATCATCATTCATATCCATTTATTCCATTCTCTAAGAACATACTTCTCTTAAATCTCAAAAATAAAAATCAAAAGAAACTGACTGATAAACTCTGAGATCCATCTCAGTTCCTTTTCCATCTCAGTTCCTTTCCAAAATAGTAGTATGTCATCAACAAATCTATTTATGTTAGTGTTATTTGTAAGTACCTCTAACAATAATGTACCACTAGACCAATGTAGAGTTAGAACAGAGAAGTGCAGTTGCACCACCCCACTTTTTGTGCTATTTTTTTTTGCCATAGATATAAGTTATATAATGAATATATAATGTTATTTTGTGAGGTATATAGATAGTAAATACCAATATACCAACTACTCTCTTCTTTCTATCCTTCACCTATTGATAGCATTCTCTATGCTGTAGTCATTGATATCATTATTAAATATTGTTGTAAATAAATTTTACATCTAAGGTTATTATAAGTCTTTAAATTTATTAAATTTATCCTTGATATGGTTGATATATCATTAGCTGCTAGCTATCTTTAAGATAAGATGAATGTTACTTACATACAGGGTCCTAGTACGCTCTCTAGATATTGTTTCTAAGTCTGTAATTACACAAGTTTATTTTACCTGAAGGAACAACACAGCTTATTCTGTGCATGAGTTAACACATCCATCTCCAAGTCGGGTATAAGTGTGAAGATGGCAGGTGAATGCCATGTGCCAAAATAGCTTGGAGTTAAGTATGCCAACAAAGACACTCCATAATGTAGGGGACTACCTAGTTTTGCAGAACTACATCAATAAGGGGTGAATGAAAATAAAAGCAGAGAAGACAAACTGCAACAATCATGCTGCTCTGCTTTGTTATGTAGGGCAGTTAAATATTTAAGGTAAACGCACTTGAAAGGAAATGCCATAAACAAGTCCCCCCACTGAATGCAAAACCGAAGTACCTTGGTGAAGAATTCTCTCGCTTCAGTGTATTCAGATGAAAAAGAGATGGTGCCAGGCATACAGCAAGATTTGTTGGGGTCATCTGGTTTTCATCAACAGCTGCTGCAACATCGCTGAGGAAGTATAGAAGTGTCTGCAGCACTTCACGATTCTCATCCGGTAGAAGCATGATTGCCGCCTTGATGGCCTGAAGGCACTGCTCTTTTGGGACATCTGTAAACAGGAAAGAAAAGGATAAGTCACAGTCACAGAATTGTGACAAACATCATAAAATTCCTCCAAATAAACCAAATATAGTGTTAAAAAAGGCGCAAAGTCACAAGAAAGCTCATCATTATATATACTAAGCAAGTGAATGTTATTTTTTTTTCAGAAAGTGAAAATGATATAAACAAACATCCATTACAATTGTCTAATCTGCACTCAGTTTCATCCCAAGTGCCTTCAGTGTTGAATTCCATTCCCCTATCCTTTCCTGAAGTTCTTGCTCAGAGTCTCCTGTAATGCCACATCATCTGCATACAGCAACTTTCTTGATCTGCCCCGCCATCCTGTTTGCTGATGTAGTCCATCTCTTGTATGAACAGCATTGAGCTCAGAGCTGCAAACTGATGCACACCCACACCCACTGGGAGCCCCTCTGTGAGACTGAACACTGTCTGTACATGAGTCATTGGATCCTTGTACGCAGTCTGCACTAATTCTATGTTTCTGGGACTGATCCACAACACAGCTGCTCAAATCACCTTTCTTGTAACCTTGTTATATGCTTTTTCCAAGTCTAGACATGTCCAGTTCTTATCTCTAATTTCTTCTCAAAGATCTGTCCCACTGCAAACATTGAGTCAGTTGTGCCGTCCTGATCTGAATCCAAACTGCTCATTGCCCATCTTACTTTCTACTGCTCTGTGTATTTGTTTATCACCCTCTCCAGAACTTTCATGCAGTGTGACAGGGGTTTGATACCTCTGTACTACTCAACACTTGTGGATGTTCCCTTTGTTCTTGAACACTGGCACTAGAATGTTTATTCTCCAGTCATCTGGGGCACGCCTTTCTCTACATACTGCTAAGAGTACCCTCAGGAGCCATTTCTCTATTTCACCCAACTTCTTGATCATATCTGCTGTGACCTCATCAGAACCCTATTCTTTCCCTGACTTAATTTTCCTTAGTGCTGTTCTTACTTCTTTTTAGGATGGAAGCCTCCTCTTCTTTAACATTAAGTTGTGTCTATGCCAGTACAGCTTCTGTGGAATTTCTTCATTCAGAAGCTGCTGAAAGTACTACTTCCATCTGCCTTTGATTTCCTGTGGCTGGTGAGCAGGTTGTTGCAGGCATCTCTTACAAAGGGCATTTGACTATCATCTTTACCTTTTTGTCTTAATCTTGCAACCTTTGTGCCACATACCAAGTCACTTTCCAGAAGATGGTAGAGTGCCTTGGATGCCTTGCTCTTTGCTACTACAACTCCTCTCTTATTTCCTTTACTTATCCTTTGTTGACTGTGTTAGTCTCACTACGCCGGTAGCCTCTTTTCAGGGGACACTTGAGGTGCTACTTATACTACTACTAGGGGAAATTTGTTCAGGGCATCGGGGAACTTCCCCTACTCTTTTGGCAAGATGCCGTGGGAGCTTTTAAATCCACTGGAGCTACCACTGACTCAGGCAGATGGATCCTCAGTTTAAAGTCTCATCCGAAGGACAGTACACTCAGGAATGCAACAACCCTCCCCCCACCCCCCTTACATGGCACTACAGTGTCAGCACTCGAGCAACCTGATATGGGAATAGAAACCACAGCCTTCTGCACCAAATTTGAGTGTGCTACTCTTAGGCCTCTTTGTTAGCCAAAAAGCATTATTTCCTAGCCTGATTCATATTTTCATTCCCCCACTTTTTCCTGCACTCCTTCTTTCTTTGGATGACTGCCTGGACTTCTGCATTTCACCAACAGCTTTCCTTCCTTAAGTACCTTATTTCTATACTTGACTTGGCCACATACCTGTTCTGTAGTCCTCACACATGCTGTTTTGAGGCACTATTATTCTTCTTCATCTGCATCTATTTTCTCTTTTTCCTAAGGTGCTACAGCTGAGTAATTCCTTGAACTCTTGTGATTCTTGTATGTGATCTTCAGACTGTTTCTCTTGCTGAACCATGTGTTGGCCATTATCAAGCCATTTGCCAGACAGAAGTCTAGCATGGCCTCTCATTCTTTACTCCTGCTGACCCACTTATGTGGACCTAGGCAGTCCTCATATCCTGTTCTGTCTGTCCTGATATGTGCATTTGGTTCACCCATTATCAACATCAACTCATGTTGTCCTGTTTTATCTAGTAGGTCTTGCAACTGCTAACTGAATGCACTGCTTTCTTGCCGATCACAACCCTGCTGTGGGGTACAGGTTGAGATTACAAATAATGCCCAGTCCTTATACTGGAGTCTGACTGCCATGATTCTGTCAGTAATTCTGATGACAGCCCTCACTGTCTTCTGAAGCCTCTCCCTTACCACAGTTCCTTCACCATTTCTAGTATGTCCTCCTCCTATGCAGTAGACTCTGGACCCCACGCCAAGTGGCTTTGCTGTACTGCCTTTCCATTTTGACTTCAGGACAGATAGGATGTCAAGTCTCCTCCTTGCCACCATGCCATTCACTTCCAGGCTGCAACCTGTCAGTGAACCTGCAATGAGTGTGATAATTCTTAGTTCATTTTTAGTAGGATGATTGGTTTTACATTCAGATTTCACTCAACAGAGCTACCCCAGGTAACCCAATCTGGGCAACTGGACACATTAGCTGGCTAGCAGCTTATTGATCCAGGGCTGCTGGGCTTTATGGTGGTCACACATATGCCAGTAGGGGCACATACACTCCTCCCACCATTATCATGGGGTCCGTGGCATAGGTCAGAGTAGGCTGGGTCCCCAACCTACTTATCACTGGCAAATACCCATGCTCATTTGGAGACATTAGTCAACATGACCAAATCACCTAGAGCCAGTTTTTACACCATCATGTGACTATAGCAGCCCAACACTAAAACAACCTGCCCAAGCAACCTAGAATAGCAACCAAGCAAAAAGACCACACAAAAAACAACAAGAAACACAATCACAACACAATGTGTCCCATGCACAACAGCAACAGCCCCTCCAACAACAGCCCCTAAGGCAGAGGTAACTCTATAGTCCGCTTTCTCATGTAACTCTATAGTCCGACGTCTCCCACTCACCAGGTTGAATAAGGAGAAAATTACAGTCAGCTGCCTGTGGTGCCCAGGATCGCCCACATAGCATCACACACAGTCACAACCACACACTCACCAAATAAGCACTGTGTCATTGTCCCATGTTGTGTGATGACTGGTAAGGACCTCCCTGGACTACATGAAAAGAGACATGAAAAGAGACAGGAAGAGCATGGATCATGTGCCGGAGTAGCAATCCCTAGCCCTGATCCTGCCTTAGAATGAATGCACAATATAAATATAATAATAAAATGATTGGCTGTGGTTGGCTATGAAACATTATTCAATGGGGGGATCAGTCAGTATCTGTCTGCCTGGATGATTGATGAAGACCCCCCGTGCTGCTTGCCAGAGATGGTCTGCACCTCTGTCCCTGGATTTTCAGGTTACTGGCAGGCTCTTACCACTATATAGTGCCTTTTTTAGCAAACTTCAAAGTACAAAACCACCACTAAAGCAAGAATACAGCATCCATGGGACCAGATGACATCTGGTCCACACAGCCTATCTAGACCTTGCCAAGGCCTTTGACACCATCCCCACTCTGGAATCATAGATAAACTTACTAAGTTGGTCAAACCCAGAGCGAGCTGTTGGACATGCTTAAAGAAAAAATCCAATCCCTCAGAGCTCGCAGGATCTATCTAAACCTTCATCACAAAAAAAAAAAAACATGCTGGATAGGTTTCTGACCCAGAGACTCCCAGACTCTGGAATAGATTTGCCCACATGTGTCAGCAGAGTGCCTCTTTGAGCGCCTTCAGAGGGACTTGGCGATTGGATGGAACCTATGAACCTATGAACTAGACCTGATACAACAAGCAGTGATTTCATATTCTCCTATCTTGAGAATACTGCACACCACAGATGATGCCCAAAGTGGGTGGTATAAACAACTCTTCCTCCTACAGGGTGCCATCTAGAGTCTGTGTTGCTACCCACAACTCCATTCTCAGGTAAACCTGAGGTGGACCAGTCCGCATGTTTTTGGGATTTGGGACATGCAAATTCTATACAGACACTGGCTAGAGGTCATGCTCAAACCTTGTACCTTGTGCATGGGAGGTGAATACCTTAACCATTTCTTGCTGCAGTGGTTATAAGAAACTCTGCATATCAAATACAGAAACAGCTTTTAACAGCCATATGGAACATAAAAAGTGGGGAGTTAAGGGCTTCTCTTCAAACCAAGAATAATGTTCACCTTAAAAGTAAAGTTCTTTAGAGTCTTGTTTGTAGCTTCTGCATAGATATTTACTCATCCATCAGTTTTCCAAAGCCCACTTAATTTAGGGTCAATGAGATGCCAAAACACATCCCTGCAAGGAATGTGCTTAAGGTACACAACTAGTCAAGTCTGAATGGAATGGTAGTGCATTGTGGGGCAGGTGCATGTGCATGCGCTCACATACACATATACAATTTCACACTCCTCAAAACCGAGGGGGAATCCTTCAAAGCCCCCGGACCTGTGGAAAATACAGCCCAGACTGCAGAATCCTTTATAAACGCATTCTATGAACACCTTCAGGAATGCATGGATCATGCGATCCCAAATAAAACCAAGACCCAATCCTCCAAAGGCAGACATCCTGTCTGGTGGACCCCAGCCATAAACAAACTATACGATAGAAGGAGGAAGCTACTAAATGATAGAGCAAAATTCCAAAAAGGGAAGGCATCTCTGATCAATATTAGCAAAAAACTACGGGCACTCATAAAATCGTCTAAGGCCAGCTTCGAGAGAAAAATTGCACAGGACACTAAGGATAATCACAAGGCTTTCTTTAGTTATGTTAGGAACCTGGGTGGTAATTCCCAGATATGCTCAGAATTAGTCCAAAATGACAAAAAATACACCAAACCCACAGACATTGCCAACATCCTAGCTGACAGGTTCAGCGCAACCTCCCCACCAAAAGGGGAAATATCTATCCCAGCAGAGTGCTGCCCGCGCTGACATCTCAGATGCTCAGGTAAGAGCCGCCCTCTCCAAAGCAAAAAACACAGCATCAATGGGGCCAGATGGTGTCCCGAGCAGCGTCCTACATGAACTCCAAGAAGAGCTAAACCCAAACATAAAACTACTGTTCAGTCTCAGCCTTACTACAGGATATGTACCCAAAGAGTGGCGTACAGCAACTGTGGTCCCTCTCCACAAAGGTGGTGCCTCAACGGATCCTGGAAACTATCGCCCCATAAGCCTGACTAGCTTGGTCTGCAAAGCTATGGAAAGGATCATCATGGACCTCATAAATAAAGATATTGGGGACCTACAGACACTGGATCCTACCCAGTTCGGCTTTGTTAGGGGCAGATCCTGCCTCTTAAACCTGGTTGATTTCTTTGAAACAGCCACCAAGGCCATTGACCAGGGGAAGGTGGTCCACACAGCCTACCTGGACCTCGCAAAAGCCTTCGATACAATACCCCACTCGGGCATTATAGATAAGCTCACCAGCTTAAATATAAACCCTATGTCACTAGATGGGTTGCAAACTGGCTCAAGGACAGAACCCACATGGTTAGAATTGCTGGAGCCATGTCAGACTCCAAACCAGTTACAAGTGGCATCCCACAAGGCTCAGTCCTGGGACCTCTCTTGTTCGGTATATATTTCTCGGAGGTACAGGCCAACACGGAAGGACTGTGGCTGACCAAGTTCGCAGATGACTGCAAACTGGGCGCCATAATCAACTCTCCAGCAGACACAAGCATCCTCCAATAGGGCTTCATAGAAACAGACAACTGGTGCCAGAGCCATGGCCTCAAGCTAAACGCCAAAAAGTGTATCGTCATCCCCTTTTGGCAAAAACAAAGTGCCCACAAATTACCACATAGGTGGTAATCCATTAAGTACCGAAGAAGTAATTAGGGACCTGGGGACCCAAGTTGATAGTAATCTCTCATTTGACAACCACGTGGCCAAAGTGGTTAGAAAAACATTTTATATAGCCCACCTAATCATGAAGGGATTCACATCTAGATCAGGGAGGTCATCGTGCCTCTTTACTCATCCCTCATCAGGCCCATAATTGAGTACAATGCCCCTTTTGGGATGTACCTTACCAGACACCTGCAGCAACTGGAAAGACCCCAAAAGTACCTCACCAAGAGGATCAAAGGGCTCAAACAGATGTCATCGCTGCCGGTTAAAGAAACTCCAGCTCTACTCAGTGGCATACCGCCTGTTCAGGGGCGATCTGTGCCTGACGTATAAAGCCATGTCCAACCCGGAATTAATGGACATGCTGCACCTCAGAAAATCCAAATCCCATCGAGCTACACGCTCGAGATTTGAACCTCAGCACTGAAATAAATAGGACATGCTGGAGGGACAGATTCATAACCCAGAGGCTCCCTTCACTCTGGAATAAAATCCCAGTCCAGGTTAGGCAGAGTCCCTCACTGACTCTCTTCAAGAGGAATCTTGATGAGTGGATGGGAGATCATAGGTTTACCCCGGGTATCACTTCTGTGTCACTGATAGACAGAGGCACAGTATACTAACCTCAAAAAAGGGCATAGCAAAATTAATTTAAAATGGGTGGCGAAAGCCAAACACATTCTGGCTATGCTTATAAATGCCCTAGGGCAGATAGCCTAGTATGAACCTATGAACCTATGAACATACACACACACACACACACATGCAATTCATAATAGAATACTGACCTCTGCTAAGACAGGATTCAAAACATCATAAACATCATGAATGCAGACGGTGTAAACATACATTACAAAATTTTTAAATATCATAATTTTTTAGTGGGTTCCACCCCTCTCATCCCACAATACGGGGGACGGGGGGGCTTTTGTTAGTACACCTGTGTGGCATACAATGCTACCTACAAGTTCACAGAAAGTCAAAGGAAACAGAAAAAAAAATCTCAAAACATGCAACCTCACATTTTCCATTTACTGTGAATACACTGACTTCAGACAGAACTTTTCACTTGAGTCACCGAAATTTCACAACTGACACAATGTAGTATGGACATTTCAATACATTATGAATTAAGAACTGTTAACAGCAATTTGGAGGATGCTCATTTCATGTATCATCACATTTTTGGGATGTGTGGGGATAACACACACAAGAAAAAAAGGGGGAAGACATTCTCCACACAGAAGGCACCCAGCTTGAATGCAAATCAAAGATGGATACTACTCTGCAAACTATGACTATCAAATCATTTAAAAAACAAACAAAAAAAACTGTTCTGGTGTTTGACTCCAAACTGCTGAACACTACTTCACTTCTTTGTGGTCTCATTTTTAAGGTACAGGTTCTGTGACAATTTGTCAAAGCCTGAATAAATCGAAAGCAGCACCAAATTAAAAAAAATGTTTCATGTGACTTAGTTAATACACAAAAAAAAAATTTCCCAAGTACACTTACACTTACACACAGACACACACACACACACAGACACACACACAGACACACACACACACACACACACACACACACACACACACACACACACACACACACACACACACACACACACACACACACACCTTACACCCCTTAATTTATTCCAATCATTTCCAGTGTAGCTGCACCCTGTGGCAAGCATAAATCCTTGCCTGAAATAACTTTATTCAAATAATTTGAAAATTTGCTTACTGACACGGCATAACTGGCCATCACATAACGGTGCAACTCCTCTAAGAGGTCAAAATATTCTTTCAATAAAATAAATTCATTTTTTTTTTTTTTTTACTACAGTGCTAGAGAAACTCTAAAATTGAAAAAAATCGAATGGGTATCAAATAGAATGAGTGTATTTCCTGCTGAGAACAGACAGTTCTGAAAGACATCTTCAGATAAATATAACAGCAAAGCTTTCCTTTTTTACCTGGGGTGTTAAGGATCATGGTAGAATACATGCCCACAATTGCTACTTACACTGATATATTTGCAGGAATGTCTCAGACAGCTTGTTCGTCATAACGGGTTCTGGCAAATCCCTGAAGTACTGCTTCAGCATGTCTGCAACATCATAAGCAGACTGGCCATCATAGCTGGTGTTGTCTGCACTATTTTCATTCATCTGCCGCAGGGCAAGAATCCTGGACTTCACTCCTGATTTCCGAAAGAGGCCAACCTGCAAAAATAAAACATTTTATTACAGATGTGCAAAAACATAGTGAGAAACGTGAAAGAGAGGGAGAGAGATAAATATTCAAAATCAAGCAGTGTGATGTCTGCAGGTAAAATGTAACAAAATAAAAGGAAGACAGGAAAAACATTAAGATGCTACCATTATCTCCTTCCTCCCACCAGCACCATACTTTTATGGAAATAAATATTTTAGGCCACACAGTTTCATGCCTCCAACACACACACACACACACACACACACACACACACACACACACACACACACACACACACACACACACACACACACACACACACACACACACACACACACACTGGTCCAATCACACAGTGGACTGCAGACACTCTGAATAAGCACAGCTGCCAAGGCTTCTGTGGACCCTGCCATTAAATGTACAGACTTTCAAAGGTCAAAGAAAAAAAACAAGACTTTTAAATTAAGAAACTGTTGAAATTATTAATCTGAGGATAATTTAGAAAATTACATACCTTACCACCTGTTAAAATACACACTATTTCATTTTTACAAAAAAGAAGTGTTCGTATGTAACTGCATGACCCTTCAGTTCAGCTGTCCAAGATTTAACAGGGTTTAACAGTCAAAAAAACAGTAGCAGATGAAATGTTATACCTTCCTCCTTTGCTTGTAAATTCTAGATTACGTATTCTTACTGCTTCTCCATCAATCAGAATTTGTTTCTTTTTTTTTGGCAAAATCCCACACTCTGTCATGTATGTACCGTGCCAACTCATACCATAATGTGTGTATAAAAGCTCACTCATTCCTGTGGCTCTTTAATTGTTCTCCTTACCACTTCATTTAAAATCAACAAATAATAATGCCAATTCAACACTATTTTATATTAGTAGTCAGGTAGCAAGAATACATACAGGCCTGACTTACATGGAACAGCAACAAAGTACAGTTTTGTACCTATCATAAATGTAGATGTTCGAGTGTAAACACTGCTGCAGTCATTACACTTGGGTTATCCTGCCTTCAGGTGGTTCCCCAGTCGGCCTGAGTTCTAAAGTCTTGGTCCGGCATCGGTTGCTGTCACCTCCTCCCTGACGTCAGTGCGACAGGGGTATATAAGATGCAGCTGACGCCATTTTCTTCAGTTTTTCTTGCCCCAGATGTCAGGTGCCCCCAAATAGGTAAGCAATTCAAATTGCTAATAAAACATACATAAGAAAAGCAAACAACAACTTTCATTTACCAGCAAATACTCCCCATAGGTAGTAAAGCGTAGAAGACATAGGTACGTACCAGCAAGTAAGAGGGAAGGAGGGAGGGAAACCTAGACTGCAGCAGTGTTTACACTCGAACATCTACATTTATGGTAGGTACAAAACTGTACTATGTTCATCGTGTTACACTGCTGCAGTCATTACACTTGGGTGGAATCACAAAGCTGAGGTAGGGAAGCTGGATCTATAAGGCATTAGGGGTGGCTACAAGGCCCTGCAGCACAGCAGTGGCAAAGCCAGCTCTGGATTTGGAGTATAAAGGTAAATGGTAATGCTTGGTGAAGGTATGCACAGAACTCCATGTTGCTGCTTCCAAAATATCCTTGGCAGGTACTCCTCTGAGGTAGGCAGTTGAAGTGGCTGTTGCCCTGGTGGAGTGAGATCTAATGCTGCTAGGTAAAGGTTTCCCATGGTGAGAATAGCAGAAATGTATGCAATGTCCTATCCATTTTGAAATAGTCTGTTTTGAGATGGCTTTGCCCTGTGCTCCTGCAGCATATGCTACCAATAATTGCTCAGATTTTCTGAAAGCTTTGGTTTTGTCCAAGTAGAAGTGTAACTGCCTGTGAATGTCCAAAGAATGTAGTAGTTTCTCCCCCTTGTTCTGTGGTTTTGGATAGAAAGTTGGCAAATGAATAGTTTGGTTTAGAGCCACACTTGATACCACCTTTGGCATAAACGTAGGGTTAGTTCTTAAAGACACCCTGTCCTGGTGGAAAATGAGGAAAGGTTCCACTGCCATTAGTGCCTGTAATTCTGAAACTCTTCGTGCTGATGTTATTGCCAGTAGCAGAGCAGTTTTCCAAGATATGTATTTTAATTCTGCTGTGTTAGCTGGCTCAAAACGAGGTAAAGTTAATTTTTCCAAAACAAAGTTGAGGTCCCAAGTTGGAGTAGGTGCTCTACGGGGCGGTCTTATGTTTTTAGCCCCTCTGAGGTACTGTTTGAGCAAAGGATTAGAAAAAAATTGGTGGATCCGTGTTGTAATGAGCAAAAATGGCTGAGGTGTGGATCTTGATTGAGGGGAAGGAGAGGCCCTTGTCCAGCATCTCAGTTAAATATTGAAGTATCTGAGGAATGTTTGGGACAAGAGGGTCAAGGCTGTGTGCCTGGTTCCAGGCACAGAATCTTTTCCATTTATCCGAGTAGGCTTTCCTGGTGCTAGGCCTTCTGGCCTCCAGAATGACATCCATAACAGCTTTGGAGAGAGGCATTGCTTGCTTGACTAAGGTATTTTCCATGCAGCTAGGTTTAAGGTCTTTAGCTGGCTGTGAAGTATCTGATTGTTGTGCTGTGTCAGCAAATGTAGGATTTGAGGCAAAATCCAGGGTGGTTCTTGTGCTAAGTTCTTTAAGATTGGGTACCAGTGCTGGCGTGGCCAGTCTGGTGCAATCAGGATCATCTTTGGCTCTTCATGCCTGGCTTTTATGAGTACCTTTGGAAGGAGAGGTAAAGGAGGGAAAGCGTATACTTGTAGGTTTTTCCAGCTGAATGAGAGGGCATCCACTTTCCATGCTTGTGGATGGTAACTCCTTGTGCAGAATTTCTGTAGCTGGCAGTTCTTTGGGGATGCAAACAGATATATGTCCGGGCTCCACCATTTTTGTGTTATCATTCTGAATACTTGTGGATTTAATTCCCATTTGTGGGGATCCATGATGTTTCTGCTTAGGTCGTCTGCCAGTGTGTTTTTCTTTCCTGGCAGGAATTGTGCTTGCAGATTGACTTGGTAGTCTAGAGCTGTGTTCCACAAGTCATGGCTTGTCTGCAGAGGTAGTAGGAATGCGTGCCCCCTTGCTTGTTTATGTACCACATAACCGTGGTGTTGTCTGTCTTTAGTAGTAGTTGTCCTGGATGCAGCAGGTCCTTGAAAGCTATAAGTGCATTTTGTACAGATAGCATCTCTTTTTGATTGATGTGAAGATGCCTTTGCTCTGTGGGCCACTCGCCCTGAATACATTTTCCTGCCATGTGTGCTCCCCAGGCGTAATCCGATGCATCTGTTGTCAGTGTTTGCCTGGCTGTGGGTTGAGTAAAAGGCTGCCCCTTGTTGAGGTGACAAGCTTGAGCCCACCAGCGAAACTCCTGTTGAAAGAAAGGAATTAGTGGTATAACTGTTTCCAAACTTTGACAGTATTGAGACCATACACTCTTTAGGTACCATTGTAATTTCCTCATAGGCAGTCTGGCATATGGAATTAGTAGTATGCAAGACGCCATGTAGCCCAAGGCCTGCAGAATTTTTCTTGCAGGGAGTTGGGTCTTTGTTGTCATCAATTGAAAGTATTGAGTCAGTTGTCCTTGCTTGTCTGGCATGAGATAAGCTGGCACCCAGGAATATTATCTGTTGTGAGGGCACTAGTTTTGATTTTATTTCATTTATTGTGTATCCCAGGTAACTTAATAATTTTTTTACGAACGCCAGATGCTTTAGAAGAATGTCCTTGCTCTCTGCTTGAATCAGGCAATCGTCCAGGTATGGATAAATTTGAATTCCTTTTTGTCTGCAAAATGCAATTACTGGTGCCAGGCACTTTGTGAAGACCCTGGGTGCAGTAGATAAGCCAAAGGGCAGTGCAGAGAATTGATAGTGCATTGAACCAGCTAGAAATCTGAGGTATCTTCTGCAGTTTTGTCTGATAGGGACATGCAGGTATGCCTCCTTGAGGTTCAAAGTCACAAGCCAAGCTTTCTTGCCCAGCATGGGAAGAAGCTGCTGTAGTGTCAACATTTTGAATTTCGGAACATCCAGGTAAGTGTTTAAAGAAGAAAGATCCAGAATGGGTCTCCAGGCTTTGTCCTTTCTGGGAACCAGAAAGAGTCTTGAATAAAATCCTTGTCCTTGCTCCTGTGGTGGTACCTTTTGAATAGCTCTCATGTTCATGAGTGCTGTAATTTGTTTTTGAGCCTCTGCCCATTGATATGGTGGCAGATTTGGCATTCTTTTTAACCTTGGCAAAGTGTGAAATTGGAACCTGTAACCTTGAGATACAATGTTGAGAACCCATTTGTCTTTGGTGAAGCAAATCCAATTGTGATAGAAAAGTGCCAGTTTACCTCCTAAGGGGGCTGCCAAGAGAGAACTGTTTGGAAGCTGTAGTGGGAAGTCATTGAGGCTGCTTTTTATATGGTTGGGGCCTGTCTTCCCCTTCCTTCTGGCCTGGTGTACCCCATTGTTGAGGCCTGTAAGGACCTTGTGCTTGACCTCTACCTCTTGGACGTCTGTATCTGCCTCTTTGAGGTCTGTCTGTGATTGGAAAGGACCAATTCTTTGTTGGCCAATTTCTGCTAAAACGAGGAGGCTGAACCTGTAAGAAATCCTTCACCGTTTGCATGGATTTTGCCTTATCCTCCATCTTCTTTAATACCTCCTTTGCCTTAACTCCAAACAACACATCCCACTGCAAAGGTGCGTCCAATAATTTTGCCTTAATATGATCTGGTAATATATGTTCCTTTAACCAAGCATGCCTTCTAATGACAGAGCCTGTAACTGCTGCTCTACAGAAGGCCTCTAAGGAATCAAACCCACATTACAAAGTATGTTTTCCCACTTGTTCAGCTGCATGCAATAAATCCTGCATTTCTTTAAAATTAGGAGGATCTGAAACTGGAAGCATCTTTTGTTTCAACTGAGACATCAAAAATTGCTGATATTTTAGCATGTGAAACTGGCAATTTAAGGCTCTCATTGCTAAAGTTGCAGACGTATATACTTTCTTTCCCCATCTGTCTAATGCTCTGGAATCTCTGTCAGAGGGAACTGTTTTTTTTGCTGATGAAGCCTTAATCCCTTTGGGTCCCTGAGAAATAGTTTCAGGGTCAGCAACAGGGCTTTTATACAGAAATTTGTGAGAGTCAGGGACTCTGTAATATCGATCAGGTTTAACTGGGGCTGGAGGTAAGGAGTCAGGGTTTAAGCTGGATTCAGTGTACACATCATCCACAATATCTAACACTGGCGGAATAGCAAGGGGTCTGTGTTGAGGCAACAAAAGGAAGTCTTGGAGCCTTTTCTTGGATTCTGAGTAATCCTGGCCTTCCCAATGGAAATGCTCCCTCATGATATGTAAGGTCTCCCCGAAGGAGTAGTCCTCAGGTGGAGAGGCTGATGGAATGGATTCCTCAGCATCCAAATCCTCATAAGGGGGTAAGGAATATCCTAGGTCTGAGGATGAATCTGAAGAAATGGACACCTGGTCGGAAGATTCATAATCTGCATCCTGTCTGAGCCTTTTATCAGGAGAGGGATGGGACCCCCTGATCAGGGTGATTAGGTCTTCGGCCATTTTCAGCATTTGTTTCTTAGGCATGGAAGCCTGTCCTGGAGAATGCTGAATCTGTTTCTTTGCTTTTAATGGGGCCTTAGACTTAGCAGAGGGTTTAATGGTTAACTGGGTAGGTCTGAAGACACCCTCTGAAGCTGTGGATTGCTCAGCTACTTTGGTTCCCTCAGTAGGGTTAGTTTCGGTAGGCTGAAAACAGAGCATCCGAAGGCCCAGCCAGCTCCATGTGGGAGTCGGAGGAGGTCTGTGGTTCTGTGGATGCGGATGTCAGGGGCTGCGTAGGTGCCTCGCTGAAAAACAGAGAACCGGCGACCGGCCTAGAAGAGGCCTCGTCATCAGTTTTGGGCCTCGGATGCCTGTCCTTGTCTTTGCGCTTTTTATGTAATCCGGTCATCGGACGTTCCGACGGCATGGTGTAATTGAATTTTCTACCAAAATAATATCGGGCAAAATCAAATAGATGTTTAATAGTGCGTTTGTTAAACCTAGCACAAAACCGACAACCAGCGACGTTGTGGTTGGGGCCTAGGCATGGAATATAGTAGGAGTGGAAATCCTTATGAGGTATTTGCTTCCCACAAGAAATACAGTTATTAACCTTTACTGACATCGGTCTGAGGCAAGAAAAAGTTTCCCCAATGGGGTACTTAGCTTTGTAGAAGACTTTGGTTCTGGATTCGGAATGAAAATCTCAGGAGTCGTCCGACCGGCACTTGTGAACTGCTTCTGTTCGGGCACCGCGCGGCAAGAAAGACTGACGAAAATGGTGTCGGCTGCATCTTATATACCCCTGTCGCACTGACGTCAGGGAGGAGGCGACAGCAACTGACGCTGGACCAAGACTTTGGAACTCAGGCCGACTGGGGAACCGCCTGATGGCAGGATAACCCAAGTGTAATGACTGCAGCAGTGTAACACGATGAACATCTGCTATTTATGGAAGATGTACCTATTTACTCCTGCTCTGAGGCATTCAGACATGAACCCTGACCATGACTCGGACATCCAGAATTTGAGGAGCAACAAGCAAACAGGAGAAGCCAGGCAGGGAAGGATAAGAGAGAGCAGCAGTTGGGGAGGCAGGAGTAAAGGCTTAGTTGGCCAGCTAATGCCAAACAAGGAAAAGATGGTCTTCTGCTCCCACACCGGTGGAAGAAATAGAAGGCCCCAAAGTGACAAGTGCTGATAGCAGCCACCATGGGTAGATTTAGGACCTAAAATAGAAACATTCACTGTTAGAATGCCAGTGTGAATGAAGACCACCTCCATGGCTGCCTGCATAATGATCATTCCAGTCAGCTCTCACCTCAGTGGAGGCTCTCCAGCTGCAAGGGAATGAATAGGTCCAAGACTGATATCAGGAGGCTTAATAGTTTCAGGCATGGAGGCGAGATGGATATGTAGAGAAAAAAAGAAACAATTTAGGGAGTGGGCAGCAGATGGGTACACCTAACCATCAAAGAGGGGTCTTTCATACACCTTCTGATACACATCAGATTACATCTGACACAGATAACACTGAGATCAATGCTGATGCACCCTGGGATAGGAAAGGATTGAAAGAAGTACCACAAGGATGTAAGGAGTGGGAGGACCAGCACAGACTGCAGCTTAGATGGCAGAGTCCTACAGACCTGACAACTCAAAAGTGGTCCTTTAGACACAGTCAAGTCAAAAATGCTTACTGAAGGTGTGTGTTGCATGGGGAATGAGACCAAATGACTACAGAGCAAGTGTCTGTAACAGATATTCCTCAAGCAGGCCACTGTTGGCAGAAACAGGAAAAAAAATGTTTGTGATTATATCTTGATTTTCTCTGCAATACCACTGTCTGAGTATCACCCTAAGTGTTCACGGTATAATTTGTCTTGCTCCAAAATGGCACTCCATTTGAAAACAATTTTGGGAGAATGGTTGCTTCTGAAGACTTCTTCTTAAAATACTGTAATTCATTAATTCTCCGACTGTCAAATTAATCTATTCCAGAATTATGTAGGAACCAGAACCTATACCACCACTTCCAGTGCACATACAGCTATGCACTGTCATTAACATACATACACAGGAACATCAAATTATAAAAGGAACACCTTTGAAATGTGGAAAAAAAACACAGTACCCAGCAAAAACCCAGGCAGGACATGCAGGCTCCACAGAGAAAGCAAAAGTACAGTTGTGTACACTTACCATAAATGTAGATGTTCAATTGTATTCACTGTTGCATTCATCACATTTGGGTTATCTGCCTGCAGGTAGCCCTCAGACGACTTGAATACCAGAGTCTTGGGATTTCTGCATTGGATGCTGTCGTTTCTTCCATGACGTCAGGTCGTCAGGGGTATAAAACATGCAGCCGACACCATTAAATCAGTTTTTCTTGCCCCAGATGTCAGGTGCCCCCAAAATAGGTAGCAATTACATGGTATGCGACACCCCCAGCAAAAAAACAAATACCAATGATATAAGATATGCCAAACAAAAAAGATAGGTAGAAGTAAAGAGAAGTCAGCGGGATGGAGGGAGGGTAACCAGGACTGCAACACTGAATACACTCGAACATCTACATTTATAGTAAGTGTACACAACTGTACTGTGTTCTTCATGTTTCACTGTTGCAGTCATCACATTTGGGTTGATTCCCAAAGCTAAGGAAGGGTGGAGGTAGTTATGAAGAATTAGGGCTGGCAATCAGGCCCTGTAAGACTGCTGTGGAAAATCCAGCTCTGGATTTAGAAAATATAGGCAAGTGGTAGTGCTTGGTGAAAGTGTGCACAAAGCTCCAGGTTGTAGCTTCCAGGATGTCCCTGGCAGGGACTCCCCTGAGAAATGCTGTAGAGGTAGATGTAGCTGTAGTGGAATGTGTACTGATCCCCTGTGGGATAGATTTCCTTTGGTGCTTGTAGCAGAAATGTAAGGAGTGTGCTATCCATTTAGAAATGGTTTGGTTTGAAATGCCTTGCCCTCTGCCCCTGCAGCAAAGCTGACTAGCAGCTGGTCAGATTTTCTGAGAGGCTTAGTCCTGTCCAAATAGAACCTAAGCTGCCTATGCACCTCCAGAGAATGCAGGATCCTTTCTCCTTTATTCTGAGGATTAGGAAAAAAAGGTTGGCAAATGAATGGACTGGTTTAAAGCCACACTAGACACCACCTTGGGCACAAAAGATGGGTTAGTCCTGAGGGAAACCCTGTCTGCATGGAAGATAATGAAGGGTTCCACTGCCATAAGGGCCTGCAATTTAGACACTCTTCTTGCTGAAGTGATGGCTAGAAGTAAAGCTGTTTTCCATGAGAGGAATTTTAACTCTGCTGTAGCCGCAGGTTCATAGGGTGGAAGCGTGAGCTTTTCTAACACAAAGTTAAGGTCCCAGGCTGGAGTGGGAGCTTTCCTGGGGGGGGGTCTTACATTTTGGCTCCTCTCAGGAACTGTTTTACCAGAGGATGAGAGAAGAGGGGTGGCTCAGTATTATAATGAGCTGAGATGGCAGAGGCAAGAATCTTAATTGAAGAGAAGGATAAACCTTTGTGGAGCATTTCTGTTAAGTAATCTAGTATATGAGGTAAGCAGGGCACAGTTGTGGCCATTCCCTAAGACTGGATCCAGGAACAGTATCTTTTCCACTTTTCCGAATAGGATTTTCTAGTACAAGGCCTCCTTGCCTCAAGAATGACAGCCAGCACCTGCTTACTGAGGGCTGCTTGTGTTGAATTCAGGGGATTAGCCAGGCTGCAAGGTTCAGGGTCTGTAGCGGAGGGTGCAGAATCTGGCCAGCTTCCTTGGACAGCAGGGAAGGAATCTGAGGCAGGTGCCATAGTTGTAGCACTGTCACACTGTGCAAAAGAGGGTACCAGTGCTGGCACGGCCAGTCAGGATTGTCCTTGGCTTGTCCTGTTTGAGTTTTAGTAGAACCTTTGAGAGAAGGGGCAGAGAGGGAAAGGCAGAGACTGACAGGCTTTCCCAGGTGAAGGACAGGGTATCCACTTTCCAAGCTTGGCTGTGGGGAGTTCTGGTGCAAAATTGATTGTTCTGAGGGGAAGCAAAAAGGTCGATCTCTGGTGTCCCCCACATGTTTCTCAAAAGCTTGAATATTTTGGGTTCCAGTCTCCAGTCGTGTGGGTCCATGAGATTTCTGCTTATGTCGTCTGCCAGTGAATTTAGTTTGCCTGGCAGGAAATGAGCATGTAAGTGCACTTGGTTGCTCAAGGCTGTGTTCCACAGAACCATGGCTAGTCTGCAGAGTGGGTAGGAATGGGTTCCCCCTGCTTGTTTATGTACCACATAACTGTGGTGTTGTCTGTCTTTACCAACAGTTGTCCTGGAAGAATAAGGCCTTTGAAGGCTGTCAGAGCATTCTGTACAGCTAAAATTTCTTTCTGATTGATATGCAGGTGCATTTGCTTTGGATTCTATTTGCCCTGAATGCAGTGCCCTGCCATGTGGGCCCTCCCATGCATAGTCTGATGTGTCTGTTAGGGTTTGGGCGGCAGGGGGTAGAGTGAAAGGGAGTCCCTTGTTGTGGTTGCAGGCCTCTGCTCACCAACGAAACTCTGTCCTTAGGCAAGGGACACCAGAGACGTTTTAGGTACCATTGAAGTTTCCTCATATGCAGTCTTGCATATGGAATTAGTTGAACCATGAACCCTAGGGCTTGCAGTATTTTTCTTGCAGATAGCCGGGTTTTGGTGGCCAGTAGATTGAAGTAGTTTGTCAAATAAATTTGTTTCTCTGGAGTGAGGAATGCCATCTGGGAAGTTGTGTTCAAGTTTGCTCCCAGGAATATATTCTGTTGGCTGGGTACCAGCTGTGATTTATTTTCGTTGATGGTGTACCCCAGTAAAGTTAGAAATCTCTTTACAAATGCCAGGTGCTGAAGTAGCAATTCCTGGCTTTCAGCCTGAATCAGGCAATCGTCCAAGTATAGGTAAATTTGAATTCTTCTCTGCCTGCAATATGCAATGGCTAGAGCTAGGCACTTTGTGAATACCCTGGGAACAGTAGATAAGACAAAGGGAAGTGCAGAGAACTGATATTGCATAGAGCCTTCTCTGAAGCATAGGTATTTCCTGCAAGATTCTCTTATGGGGATGTGCAGATAAGCTTCTTTTAAATCTAGGGTTGCTAGCCAGGAGTCCTTAGCTAGCATAGGAAGCAGCTGCTGGAGAGTTAGCATTTTGAATTTTGGAACCACCAAAAAGGTGTTGAGAATAGACAGATCCAGGATAAGACGCCAAGAGTTTTCTTTTCTGGGGAGCAGAAACAGTCTGGAATAAAAACCTTGTCCCCTTTGTTCTGCTGGGACAGGTTGAATAGCCTTGATACAGAGAAGAAAAAGTACTTGCTTTTGGGCCTCTGCCCACTGGCTTGGGGGGAGGTCTGGCCATCCACTTATGGATGGGAGTGAGTGGAAATGGAATCTGTATCCCTGGGAAACAATGTTTAAGACCCATTTGTCTTGGGTAATGTATTGCCAGTTTTTGGCATGCAGTGCTAGTTTCCCTCCTAAAGGTGCAAGTACTTGGGCAAGGTTTGGAGGAGTTAAGGATAAGTCATTGTGCAATTTTACCATAGGATGGTGGCTTACTACTCCCTGTTTTGGTCATGGGAGCACTCCATTGCTTAGATCAGTGTATAACCTGAGACTGAAGTCTTGGTGGTCTGGGCTTAGACTGAGAAGGCCTATAAGGGACTGGAAAAGACCAGTTTTTTGAAGGCTAATGCCTACTGAATCTAGGTGGCTGTACTTGTAAGAAATCTTTAACAGTTTGCATAGATTTAGCTTTCTCCTCCATCCTTTTGAGGACTTCTTCTGCTTTATTACCAAATAGACGCTCTTGATTTAATGGTGCATCCAGTAATTTTGCTTTGACATGATCTGGCAAGTTTTGTTCCTTACACCAGGCATGTCTTCTAAGAACATACTCAGTGACAGCAGCCCTACAAGATGCTTCTACAGCATCAAACCCACATTGCAAAGTATGTTTACCAACTTGGTTAGCAGAATGCATTAACTCTTGCAAATCTTTGTGTTTTGGACAATCAGGAATCAACAAAATTTTTTGTTTAATTAGCTCCATAATATGCTGCTGATACTTTAAGATATGGAACTGGCAATTTAAAGCCCTAATGGCAAGCATAGCAGAGGTGTATACCTTTTTACCCCATCTGTCTAAAGCTCTGGAATCCCTGTCCAAAGAGGTAGGATTTTTGGCAGTTGTAGCCTTAATGCCTTTAGGTCCCTGGGAAATGGTCTCTGGATCTGCAGTAGGATTCCTGAGAAGGAATTTGTGGGAGTCAGGCAGTCTATAGTATCTGTCAGGTTTCCTGGGAGCTGGAGGCAAAGTATCAGGGGTAAGGCTGGATTCCAGGAAGACATCATCTACAATTTCCAGAACAGGAGGGATAGCTAGAGGCCTGTGCTGAGGCAAGCTTAAAAATTCCCCGAGTCTCTTTTTGGACTGGGAGTAGTCCTGGCTCTCCCAGCAGAAATGCTGTCTAAGGGTGTGCAGGAATTCACCAAAGGAAAAATCTTCTGGAGGGGAAGCAGAGGGAATGGAATCCTCTGCATCAGAATCCTCATAAGTAGATAAGGATATGTCCTGGAAATCAGAAGGATCAGAGTTATCAGATTCCTGATCAGAAGAATCAGAAGGAAAATTAGTTCTGGGTCTTTTTGAGGGTGAAGGCTGACTTCCCCTAATTAAAGTAATGAGGTCCTCAGCCATTTTAATCATTTGTTTTTGTGGCATGTGGGCCTGAGAATGTGCTTTGGTTGTCGGTTTCCAAGGCGTAGTGTGAAGTTTAGGTCTGAGAAATTTGGTATTTTTGGTTTGAAAGGAAGTCATCGGTTTAATATGAAAATGGGAAGGCCTGAATACACCCTCAGAAGCCGGTCCCTGCACAGCAGCTCCAGACCCATCCAAGGTAGAGACATCTGCAGGTTCCATAGTCGAAGAAGCATCTCGCGGCATACCAGACTCTGAATGGGTCTCAGTAGAGGCCTGCGAATCTGTAGAAGCAGGTATCAGGGGCTGTGAAAGGGCCTCACTGAGTACCAGCGGACTGGTGACTAGCTTAACGTTAGCATCTTTGGCAGCCTTGGACCTATGCGGTCTGTCTCTGTCTTTATCCTTTTGTTTTTTTCAGAAGATCGGTAGTCGGATGGCTCACCGAAGCCATTTCAGAGTATGGAAATTGAGAGCGAAAGAATTTAGCTACAAAAATTGCCCGACGACGAATAGTTCGGGCGTTGAACAAGGCATAAAACCAACAGTGAGGGATGTTGTGGTCTGGGCCTAACCATGTGACGCAGTACAAATGAAAACCTCTGTGAGGTATTTGCTTTCCACAGGCAAGACAATTATTAATTTTTTTCTGACTTCGGTTAGAGCAAGAAAAAAGGATTCCCAACGGGGTACTTATCTTTTAGAAGACTTCAGGTCTGAAACTCGAAAAATGGATTCGGCCGACCGGCACTTGCGAACTGCTTCTGCTTCGGGCACCACACGGCATGAAAGACTGATGTAATGGCATCAGCTGCATGTTTTATACCCATGATGACCTGACATCATGGAAGAAGTGACAGCACCCGACGCAGAAATCCCAAGACTCTGGTATTCAGGCTGGCTGAGGGCTACCTGCAGGCAGATAACCCAAATGTGATGACTGCAACAGTGAAACACGAAGAACATCCTGCCTGTCAAGAGCCAAACTGAAGAAGTGAGTGCTATAAGGTACCACTGTTAACTGCTGTGCCTCTAAGCTTCATAATGTGCTGAATAACATATCTCTTTCAGCAGCTTAATGACACACTTCTAAGTTGCTCACTTGTAGGCAAGAACTGGATGATCCAAAGTAGTACAGATTGATTTCCTTCCTTTTGTAAGGAAAATTCACATCTATGTCAGACTCAGGGTGATGTAAACAAATGAGAAGGTGTACTAAATGAAACAAGAACTATAATCTCCCCAAAAAGGAAGTTGCTGACATAATAAAATAAAGGGTGACAGTTGAAAAAGCCATTAACAAGCACTTGGACACATATCTCTCAACTGCTATAAATAAAGTACAGCACTGGTTATAGCCCTCAGATTAAATCTTGCTCCTTACAGATTTACTGACCTCTTTTACAAAGCTAAATCTCATCGTGATTTCAAATCCTGTAATGGATATATACCTGATTAATAAACAAACTAAGGGCATTCCATGACAGGATCTAGTACATGAAGAAATTCTATTGCGAAAAATAAGGAAGCGTTCCTATTTTTGACCCTCTGCTAAGATTTTTAAAGGTCACTGCATTGATTTTCAATTTTCGGAGGTTGAGAGGTATGCACAGATATGTCCTGACCTCGAGACAGAGCAACCCAAAGCTGACAGTGACAGGATGCTCAAGTAAAAGGAAAAGGGCAAAAATGACATCATATTATAGAAAACAGTAGTCTGTTTTGTAGCAAAAGCTAGGAACGAATGCCCACATTGTGCAAATTTTAGGGTATGACAAATTACAATAATACAGGGTTGTCAGTACTACCAAACTCAAACATATGATCAAAACTGTTCCATCACAACTTTTTCACTTCTGTCTACAGCTTGATTTTTTTTAAAACATTTCTGAATCTCATATGCTTGGGACACTTTAAGAGGTGCTGCTTTCAATCCTGAAGTTTCTGCTACAGGCAAGTGTTCTAATCACTTGATTATGCCAAAGAATTAATAGCATATTTGAGTGTGTGTGTGTGCGTGTGTGTGTGTGTGTGTGTGTGTGTGTGTGTATGTGTGTAGGGGGGATGATGACAACATGCAATATGTGCATATCTGCCACTGCCGTTTATGACTTTAGATACTAACATTGATAATAAAGGACAAAAATGAGGCAAAAATAATGGGATATTTTGTCACACCTTTTTCCTTCATTTGTTGAAGCTTATCGATGTTTGCCCTTGTTAAATCTGAACACTTATTTTACAAAAAAATTACTGTAAAAAACAGAATATGACTAGAAAAGAAATGGTTGTAGGAAGCTAATCACAATAGGGCACAGTATGACATCTGACATATTTCGGGAAGAAAAAGCAAGTGCAAGTCATTAATGTTCAGGCTATAATGATTCTAGTAGATGTACAAGGAAGAATATGGGAGTCTAAACAATTGCAGACATTTTCTGTTATGCAGAACTTAAGTCATAAGCCAGAAATAAAAACATCTCTTGGCACATACTGATGAAATACTGTAGCTTTGCTACAGACACCTATGGGCTTGGCTATGCAATAGTACCTCAACATTTCAAGTCATTAGACAGATGTACAAGGCTGCTCATAAGTACTTAACTGTGCCAGAAGTGAACAGTAGTGTTAGATGACATGAAATTACTTCATATTTCCTGATCACAAGTGCTTATAAAGATCGTCAGCACCTCCCTACTGTTTTTGTCATGTAATTCATTCTGTAATGCCAACAGCACATTTACCTGGTCCAAACAGTGATTGCGAAGATAGCGCATAGCCAGCTGTATGCTCTGAGGGAGAGGCTGGCCAGTTCTCTGCACATTCACCAGCAGGGGTACCCCAAAAACATTCCGGTCTTTGTAATCTGGCACCTTTATCCTCTTCATGAACTTTGACACTGCCCTATAAAAAGGGGAAAAATAAAACATGTAACTTGGAGCATCTTAAGTTGCTTCCACCTTCATTTAAATCTGAATATCAAAACTTTACATTTTAAAACAAAACAGTTGCATAGCCCCACCCCAATTATATGAGAAATGAGCTCCAGAAAATATAAACCAGGATATTTTCAACTAATAATTTGACAGCTTTCTGAAGCCACACTGCAGATATCCTTTATGATGGAATATAAACAGGTGGCTCTTGTGCTGTGAGCCCTGGCATAATAGAACCCCTACCAATGCATCCCCCCCCAAAAAAAATACATTAGAGGCAACAACTTTATCAGCAAATTAGAACATGGACGTTCTTGGTGGTTTCATAAAATACACAATGCCTTCAAAAGCTATCCCCAACCTGTTCTTCAAATCTTTTACTGCTTTTAATACATCAGTGGAACGCATTCCTTTGAAGAAATATGCCCATCAACAATTTCAAATAATTTGGAGTAAGAAAGACGAAACATTATACGTAACAAGCAAGCACTAGGCATTAAACTACAAGATGTACAGCTTTATGGTATCTAGAATAAAATTGAGCATACATTTCGGCTACTATTGAACACCTAATATTTTAAAAATGAAATCTGCAAAGATAATTGTGTGTGTTGGAAATGTGAAATGCAATCTGTCTGTAACCATGACCTCAGTAGACCATAAAAAGGGAAGGGCAGAGGTCATTTGGACAGGGGGAGGATGAGCACAAGGTTCATATAGGCACATGGGTTTTGCCTGGTAACTCCTGATCTGCTACAAAATGATCTAGCCGTGTTGTACTAAAGGCATGTAGCAGGCAAACTTAGCACTATAAAATGATAAGTGCATAACACAATCCTGCTAAACCCACATTCATTTGTAGTAAAAGGCAATCTATGATTCTTCCCCTTGCCTCAAACTGGGAGATGCTAACAAAAAGAAAAAAATAAATCTAACAGTTCACAGCAGTCCTGCAGGACTAATGCGGTTTGCACGTGTCATTTTAAGGCAGTCAATAGCACCACGCAGAGCAGGAAAACAACAATGGCCAGCATGCCTGACACAAGCAGAATGAAAACAAATCTTCTGTCCGTGACCTCAAACAATGCAGGTTGTTTCAATTCTAAAGACTGGTAGCTAAGTTTAACCAAAGGAACCATTTTCCATCTCTGCTTTCAGGGAAAAAAAAGTGCACAGCTGGCTGGTGCTACTTGAACACATAAAAAGATGATGTAACACTGCTGGTCAGAGCCAGCTGGAACATTTCCTTCAGCCTCTGGCTTTCTGGAAAAGAAAACATGTAATGAAAATCTCTGTCAGGGTTTTAGGACTGGAATAATGAAGCAAGCCTTTAAGGAATGCACTACTTAATTTGAGCTAGCAGAATACAACCTCCCTGCAAAATAATACACTAATACTAGCAGGACTTCCATCACAGCTGATACCTGAATTGTAATACAATTAGTCCTTATTAGCTGCCCCAAATTATATCATACAAGCAGCAGTATTAGATAATGGCACTCAAGATTGTTTAGATGCTGAATTTAAGACCTTCTAAAGTAAGATTCTGTGCAAAATGACTACAACTTACTTGCATTTCTGTTATCCAAATGATCTCAATGCTGCATCTTTGGAGAAGGCAGGAATCACTTGTGTCACTGAATAACAGCATGGTGTTACTACTGACTACTGACCAGTGAACTAAACCAGTGACCACTAAAAGACAGCATGGTGCTCTGTGCTGAGAGACAACCAATAAAACTGACCTCTGTCCACTACTGTAAGGAGGGTCATTATTTTGCTGGAGCTTAAGTTCTCCAATATGGGGGTGTGAAGAGGACAGTTGCTGATGCTGCACTTTGTAAAGCCTGGTTCCCATCAACACCTGCTAAAATAACCTGGTCACCTGGGATGGAAATGCCTTGTAGAGTATACGAATGTCAGACAAAATACAGGTAAAGTCTGGAGACTGTCTGTCAGTCAGTAACTCTTGGGGCATGAGTTTAAAAAAAGATGAGTGTTACTGCAACATCACACACAGTTTCACGCTCCTCTTACTGAAGGTCATCTTAATTTTATATACGTTAAAACACAGTATGAACTACCTGTACTTGGCAACTGTGGACAGCAACACAGGAATTTGAAATGAATGCCCGACATCCCCCGGAACGTGTGAAGCATGTGAGGAGAACCCATCAATCAGTGGGAACAAACAGACTCTGTATTTAAGATGGCTCTCATAATAACATGCTTTGAACACCAGGCTCTTTGAAGCTGAAGTTACTGCACACTAGGGGAGGGGATGGGAATATCATCACATGACATCATCTGACTCCTCAGGCTACAGCTGGGTGCGAAATATCTACTAATAGACAGCTGCATGTTACAATCACTTAGTAAAGGTGTTCAGTTTTACCGACTTACTACACTTATCTGGTTAGGATCAGACAGGGAGGCAAGAAACTACACTATTCCAGGTGTGTGTGTGTGTGTGTGTGTGTGTGTGTGTGTGTGTGTGTGTGTGTGTGTGTGTGTGTGTGCGCGCGCATGCTGTGATTACTGGATATTATTAACTAACGTTAAAGCTAATGTGAAGAAGTCACTTCAGACAATTAAACTCTGTAAGTGGCTTTAAGTCCATTATCTAGGAGGCTTTTAAAATTCATATCGGTACAACAGTGGTAGCGTTGTTGCCTCACAGCAAGAGGTTCGCCTGTTCGATTCTCGGCTGGAGTGCCTTCTGTGTGGAGTCTGCATGTCCTCCCCGCGGTCGAGTGGTGTTTGAAAGACATGCGTGAATGGGCGTGCCTTCACTGAAGGTTGGGCAATGGGCTGGCAACTCGGCACCATAAAAATCTACTGCCAATCATTAGCGGACCGGAGTTCCGCTGTGGCGACTCCTAACCGGGAAAAGCCGAAGAGACAAATAACATCTGCACACATAAGAAAATAAAGCAAAGAAATGCACTTCAGATTACTTCACCTTAGCTTAATGAGCCTGAGCACCCCCCTGAAAAAAAATGTGGGGCTGTTTTAAGTGTTTTGTTTTTGGTAAGCTAACACTGAGAAAGCACTGCCAATGAGGGGCCATGCTATTTAGTTAATACCAAAGACTGGTTGTCCAGCTGCTTTGTTTGTCAGACAGAAAGTAATAAGAAACTGCATTCTAAGAAGAGCTAGGAATTAAGATGAGGTGGGGGTGGAGGAGAATACACAGACCTGCAAGTAATCACAGGCATGGCAAACAAAGTGATACATGGTGAAAGGGGTGACAAAGGGAAGGATTAAACAACATGAGACAGTAACTGGGCACATTAGACAGGATGCTGAAAAGTGCAACATTAGAATAACAATTTACAGCATACACGGAGGTGCTACTACATCTAAGGATGCTGCATTCATTTTTCTTTTGAACATATTTACCTATGGCCAGCAGAAGCTAAAAGATTTGTGCAGACCACACAACACAGAAAACATTTGAAACTTACTTCCACATTTTTTGCTCAGCATCTTAATTGATAATAATATACTGTATATAGAACCTACCAGTGCGACAAAAGGCAGCAAATAAATGTAAGCAGAAGGCAGTAATTGGCCTCCAATAGCACAGAAAAGGAGTAACTATCAAGTGAATTGACAGATTAAGTATCATGTCAGTGCTGTAAACTCTAGCTGACAAACAGGGAAAAAGTCAGTTTGCACTAAATGTTGAAAACCACAAGCAGATGAAGCTACTTTAAATAGCACACAGGCACATGCATATGTTATATATTAATTAAATGATTGCTACTGAAACAAAATGATAGGTTAGCTGCAATGAAAACTATGAACAGAAAACAAAATAAGTCAAGTTATAAGCAGTCATTCTATCAGTGGTGTGCGTGGCTATAAAAAACATACAAGAAGTTAATTTTTAACATATAATTCAGTCCTCATACATGCCCAGGGTGGATTAACACTGTTGAATTGAAAAAGCTTGCTTATTTCTGAAAACCTGCATTCAAGGATTATGACTGTCAAGTGCAGTTTTTGACTGCTGAATATAGTGCAATCAATATTTGTGTATTTAATAATACACAATATAACATCATGTAAATATAGAAAGGCACTCCTATCCGAACATCTCAATTTCATCCACTTTAGCAGTCTGAAAAATGAACGTGATAATCTCTTTTAATGCAGTTTGATGCAAAGAAACTGCACAGAATGCAAAAGTATAGGCGAGTGTGTGTGTGTGTGTGTGTGTGTGTGTGTGTGTGTGTGTGTGTGTGTGTGTGTGTGTATATGCATGCATGAAAACATATAGTTTTTCACTGGATAAACCAACTTAAAAAATCTACTTCTTTCAGTCAACCTTCACCGTACATATTTTCACACCAAAGTCATAAGACTGAATCCCAGACACTCCTAGATCTGCTAAAAGATCAAAAGCAGGTTGCTTGTGACTACCCTTAATCATATAACATATTTTGGATACCAAATATCAAAAAGGCAGGCAAGTGACCTAAACATACTTTTAAAATGTCACTTCTCCTCCTGGAGAAAGATCCAAGAGCAGATTATAGGATACATCTCCCACTAATGACTCACTGTTAAAAACTGGAGGTGTAATAAGAGCAATCGGTATAAAAACGGCAGTGCAGGGCTGGCTGATGAGCTACAGTCATTGAGCTCTCTCCACGGATTGTATTTTCTCCCCGGATTACTTATGTGGCACACAACAGGGGACACTAGGGTATACACCAGCTGGAAGGATGACTACATCTCTTGCCAATGCATGGGATGACTGGGCCGAATTGTTACATTAAGTCAGGGGGTTGGCAGGTACACAGTGCCCACTGCTTAAGAGAAAAAATGTAACTCCCCATACTCTGGAATAGACTGCCCATACATGTCAAGCAGAGCGCCTCCTTGGCCCTCTTCAAAAGGAACCTTGACGATTGGATGGGAGATAGGAAATTCACTCCAGGAATCACGTCAGTTACCCTGCTAGACAGGGGTCCAGGGAAGTAAATACTGTGGGAAGAAATATCTAGGGAATTGTTATGGCTAGGCTTGTATAGACCCTAGGGCCGGTAACCTAGTACCAACCTATGAACCTATACCCTGGTTCAGAAATGGACACTGCTACAGTATTAAAATCCTAACCATATGGATAAATTTAAAATGAAACATTGGCAAAAATATCTGAATAACAGTGTTTTTAACTGGGGAATATAAATGTGTTTTTCATGGCAAACTATGAGAAATCTGAACTTTTACAACATGAGTGAATCTAAGATATCAAGCATCATTTGTTGAATACAGAAATATTCACAACAGACATGTATTCGAGCAGTACACATCTCCAGTTTTGCACAATTATTTTTGTTGACTAAACAACTATACAATTTAATTTGTTTACATCTTTGTTTTTGGATGGGATGTAAAATAAAGTGTCTGTTACAACCTGTCACCCAGAAGAATGTATACAAGTACAGCATGTATGCCTCCCCCAGCATCAACCCCAAAGCTACACAACAGTATCAATAGACATACTGATTCCCTGGTGTCAATTATGCTAACCCTCAAAAGCTGGACTTCCACCCACTCTGCTTTAGTTAGTGACTTCTGGTTTAAGCACTGCCTGAAAACTCTCCAACCATACAACAATCCAGCTGTTGCATTTCTTCCAGTTATCTTTAAAGTATGCAATACTTGTAACACACTTTCAAAAGTCAGCATAATATTTTGATAGCTGCAGCCATAGATTCTACAAAGCTTGTTTCTATTACAGATGGTGATATTATACTAAGGGCATTTCTACTATGGACTCCCTTGAGCCACATTCCACTACTACTGTACTGTGACCGCATTTTCCCTTTAAAGGGAAGATGAAATGTCATCAGTTCATAGGTAAGTTCATGGGTAGGTACTAGGCTATCAGCCCTGGGGCCTGTATAAGCCTAGCCAAAAAAGGTTCCCTGGTTTTTGCCACCCAAGAAAATTATTTTCCTGTGCTACTGTCAAGCAGTGCCACAGAAGTGATCCCCGGGGTGAATTTTGTATTTCCGATCCACTCGTCAAGATTTTTCTTAAAGAGGGCCAATGAGGAGCTTTGCTTGACATGAATGGGTAGTTTTGTTCCCGATTATGGGAAATCTCTGTGACAGGAATCTATCCCTCCAGCATGTTCTGTTTATTGTGGTGACAATGTTTAGGTCCTTGGAGCATGTGGTATGGAGAGATTGGGATTTCTTTAAGTGTAGCATGTCCAACAGCTCTGGGTTTGACATAGCTTTGTATGTTAGGCAGAGATTGCCTCTGAGTAGGTGATATCTGACGGAGTAGAGCTAGAGTTTTTTTAGACAGTCTGCGTATGGCATCTGTTTGAGACTAGTAATCCTCTTGGTGAGGTATTTCTGTGGCCTTTCTAATTGTTGTAGGTGTCTTGTGAGATACATGCCAAACAGGGCACTGTACTCTATAATGGGTCTGATGAGGTATGAGTAGAGAGTAACAATGACCTCCTTTTTTCTATAGGAGAACCCTTTTGTGATGAGATGTGCCATGTAGATGGATCTCCTGACTACTGTGGTGATGTGGTTATCAAAGGAGAGACTACTGTCCACCTGTGTCCCCAGGTCTTTTATCACACTTTCAGTATTTAGTGAGCTACCACCTATGTGGTAGTTCATGGGTACCGCGTTTTTCCCAAAGGGGATGACAATGCACTTCTTGACACTGAGCTTGAGGCCATGACTTTGACACCAAGCATCTGCCTCTGTGAGGCCCTTTTGTAGAATGTCTACATCATTAGGTGATTCTATTATGGTTCCCAGTTTGCAGTCATCTGTGAACTTTGTTAGCAAAAGACCTTCTGTGTTGGCCTGCACTTCAGAGAAGAAGATGCCGAACAGGAAAGGATCCAGGACCAAACCCTGTGGTACTCCACTCATAACTGGTCTGTAGTCGGACTTGGAGTCAGCTACTTTTACTTTGTGGGTTCTGTCAGTGAGCCAGTTGGCCACCCATCTTTTGACATATGAACTTATGCCCAGCTTAGTGAGTTTATCTATAATTCCAGAGTGGGGGATGGTATTGAAAGCCTTAGCGAGGTCAAGGCACGCTTTGTGCACTCCCATGCACTCGTCTATGGCTCTAGTGACTGCTTCAAAGAAGTCAATCAGGTTTAGTAGACATGATCTACCTTTTAAAAACCCAAACTGAGTGGGGTCCAGGGTTTGGAGGTTACCTATGTCTTTGTTTATAAGCTCCAAGATGATATGTTCCATGGCCTTGCATACCAGGCTTGTCAAGTTAATGGGGCGGTAGTTTCTGGCATCCATGGTGGCACCCCATTTGTGGAGTGGGATAACAGTCACTGTGCGCCATTCAGTAGGCACATAGCCTGAGGTGAGGCTATGGCTGAACATGGTACTTAGGTGGGGTGCCAGTTCGTTCTGTAGTTTGTGCAGTATGCAGCCTGGGATATTGTCTGGTGCCATGGATGCTGTGTTCTTGGCTTTGAAGAGTGCGGTCTTTACTTGTTCATCCATGATTACAGGGGCTTTGCATGCTTCTGGTATTAAGATGGGCCCTTTGGAGGGTAAGTGGGGGGTAAAGTCGGCACTGAACCTATCTGCCAGGATGTTGGCAATATTGGTTGGTTCTGTATATTTAGTGCCATTGCGCTGTAGCTCAGAGCAGATCTGAGTGTTGCCATTGAGATTCCTGACATAGCTGTAGAATGCAGTGTTTGTTTTTTAATAAAATGTTTTACTTTGCAAGTCATATCTGACACATCTTCTCAAACAACAACATTATTCGTATAAATATTGGGTGTCCTGTTAGATTCCACAAAAGAAACAAAACAGCAAACACAGAACAGATAAAGACAAAACATTTAATGCTTCAAGTTACTGAACTAGAGAACTTGCAAAGGACAAAGTAGAGACAATCAGAAATCAACCAAATGTCAGAATGCTTTTACACAAATCTGATTATTTCTGTAAACCTTTATATTAAATGGACAGCTACAAGTGAAAAACATGCCAGTTAGCAACAGCAATATTACCAAAGGCATGTGGACAATTTAAAATTTAAATAAAGAATGCTAATAGTACTTTTTTAAACAGCAAACAGACACTGAATTAAAAATAGAGCACTTCAAGCCACAATGTAATTGTACGGCTGGTAAAGTAGCAGGTCCAAGTGTCACAGTAAAAATACTGTATTACATATTAACCAAGTGTAAAAACTTGCCTTTAACTCACATAAGCTGCAAACATACTGCATCATAAAACATCTGTATGTCTGTAAACTTATTTTTTCAGAATTAGTAACTAAAACTTCTAAAGCCTGTCCTATTTATTTGCAACACTGGATTGTCTGTTTATAGTTTAGCAGTTTTGACCTCCAACACTAACCATGCATTGGACTATCTCATCTTGCAATCGTGTTAAAAAATGGGGAAAAAAAAGAAACACGCTTTAGTCTGACGTTAATATAAATTAATTTTACAATAGTTTATCTCGAAATTAAAGGATGACAGTAGAAATTCTTACATTCAAACACAGGTAGGTACATAATCAACATTGAAGCACTAACGGACATGAATGAAAGTAAAGCTCATATCCAATGTTTATGTTACTCAACACTTCTGCCTTCCAAAACATACTAAATAGGAACTTATTTTTATTAATTAGTTTTCTAACAGGGTGCCTAAAGGAGAAACTACAGAAAGCATTCAGAATGAGCTTCCAGTGGAAGTCAAAGTTGCTCCAGATGTTGAATGTTTTACATTTAAACTTGATTAATATTTTGGGGATGCAAACTACTTATACTATGTACCTGGGCTTTTTTCTTTTTCTTTTTTACTTCAGTCTTTTTTGTCTGTAACTTTTACGTACATCAAAAAATAAGGTATTTCCTTATAAAATGCTCAGTATATACTACATTGTATGGCAAGTCTTTATTCCTAGCAAATACTGACAATATTTGTTGTTACAGATTTGTTTCACTTTAAATATTTAAGTTAATTTTCTCTTTTTTCTGTTAATGTAACAGTGCCAATATTCGAAAAGTGACCTTGTCTTGAAACTTCTATCCTTAGTTATTTTTTTGCCTTTGGCCTTGGCTCTCAAGAAAAGAGGCTGATAGTTCAGCAGTAAAGTACCACTGCTACAGCTTTCATATTAAAAAAGGACAAAAAATGTGAGTATACTATAGGGTAAGCAATAAAGGATTCTAGATTAAACATCATCATGATAAACAGAGTGCACTGAGTAATCAGATAACCTCTCCCCTTCCAGGTACTTATCTATGAAATGGCCAACATTTAGAAATAACAAACACATAACTTACAGTACTTACCAGCTGAAGCCATGCTTATTAGAAGGTGTATACCTCTCCAGTAAAGCAGTTAGTTTCAGAAGAGAGTACTTCTGCAGGACATTCATTTGCGTCACAGACTGACAGTTGATTTGCAAAGTGGCAGAGTTCAAACTTGGACGATGGGAGCTCTGAAAACTGTGCCACTTTAACCTTTGTCTCCTGTTTGAGAGATTAAGAAGGTGTTCTGAAATTAATATCACATATAAACTGGGCTACATACACTGCTGTATTTTAATTATTTTCTGTTTTATAACATGATTTTCATTTGACTTCTGAAAGCCTGGACTACAATAACAGACAGTTCCTGGCTATTAATCAAACTGTGCTTCCCTTACTTGTGTTCTCTCTATATATGTACAATCATTGCCACTTGGGAATGGATATAGTCAATACCCAGCTTAGACTTGTTGTTTTGAATTAATGACTGCCCAAAAAAAGCAGAACAACATTTTAGAAATCTCTGCTATTGCATCTCCTTCCCCAAACACAAACAAAGCTGACAGAATTGATATCATTCTTGGTACAAGCTTTACCACAGCTTTTTTCTAAATTACCAGCAGATCACCACTGATGACAGCTGTGTATAAGCCAATGTCTTAATGGCTATTTCAAGTGTATTCAGTCCTCAGTTTCAGTGCATTCAGTTGTAGGACTTCTGCAGTCCACTACATGGAATTCCTATTAGTATACACATTACACACACACACACACACACACACACACACACACACACACACACACACACACACACACACACACACACACACACACACACACTTCACTCACTTTTCTCTCAGATTTGACTGCAAAATCAATGCAGATTGATTTTAGAAATCAATCTAATCAGTCTACACATTGAGTAGTGGTTCATACAATTAATATTAAAATGTACATTAAACTGAGGCAAGAGAAAGAAAATCAGCAGTTAGTTCTAATAGTTCATTGAAGATTATTTTTTGTCTTCCAAGTCCATTAAGATCACTGTAACATCTGGTACCCCTCCTTTATCACAGTTGCATCTTGCTGCATTAGATGATTGATGACATTGAGATGAATGGAGAAGTAATGCTATATTTTTGTAGTTTACATCTATGACTTGCATTCCTTACTCCTAGGAGGGTTTACTAAAAGACGCTGGCTGATAGGTTGACACAGGAGCTTGTACTCAAGGGGTTTGCACCCCCAAACTAAATTACACAGTTCTTTCTGTAGTAGTGGAGCCCTATAAGAGAGGTTGACACAGGAGCTTGTACTCAAGGGGTTTGCACCCCCAAACTAAATTACACAGTTCTTTCTGTAGTAGTGGAGCCCTATAAGAGAGGTGAACCAATCAACTCATGTCCTCATTTCTCCTGGTCAGAAACCTGGCATCCAAGCTGCTATACAAACCAGGGTCACCTGGCTGAGCTTGTCATTAAAGGATCCCTTGATATATGTCACACTACTGACAATCCTGAGACTATGGACAATCCTGACACTGTATGACAAATAGCAGTGTTTTAAAAAATACATTACTACAAAAAAAACACTTAATTTGCAAGAAGACCCTGTTCATCTAGTCCAGCAACCTCTCCATCTAAATTTATGCCAGTTCTGCTTCCATATATAGTCGCTATTCCCTTAAAATTCTACAACTGCATTCTACACACGAGGCATTAAACCAAGATCCTATATCCAGACCTGATGGTATCTTGAGTGGTTGATAGAGTTCCTGTGGCATTTAACAAAAACGGACCAGGATATTTCCCCTGCATTATGGCCAAAGTACTAGTATTTATTATCAGTGGATCACTATTAAAACAGGCTGGTAGCTTAATGGGCCTAACTTGGCCAAAAAAAGGCAAACAAATCTGCAGCACTTCTTTTTTCAGTTCTGTCTGCAATGCTGTTCATCCTGGGGGGTAGGGGTCCTTTTGTGTGTGCCTTCTTTGTTTTTTTTTTTCTCAGAGAAACTAGCTTTCCGTGTAACTTGTATGGTGACAATGGTTTAAATGACGTAACACAATTCTACCACAAAACACTGTTGAATGTTTGTTGTCTATTCTTACTTGCGTCATGTACAGACGACACTACAGAGTATCAATCAAATGGTTACAACTTACAGCTTAATCTCCTCCTGTAGTGTCAAGTCTTACGTCATCCATTCAACTCTCAAACCTTGAGGGTATCTATCATAACTTGTTCTTACAGTGAAGGCACTAACGGCCAAACCTTCAACTGCACACCACAGTCTTCTGTATTTCTCAGCTCATCATTCTTGTTCCCTTGGATAACACAGAAGATCCTCCACAGTTTAACTTCTGCATGCCTGCAACCTGCTCTTGGCTATGTACTAAGTCAAAATGAAAGTAAAGAGATCAAGAAAATGCAAAGAGCATCTAAGTGCCAATGCCTGTTCAGGTACACAACCAAGCATACAGACACTGTCAGTGAGAATCAGGAATTGATTAGAAAGCTAGATAAACACACACTGTTTTTTAGAATGGACAGGTAGCAGATAAAGCATAAGAAGTTCTATTGTTTCCTATGACGTGCTTTTCACCTTTGAAGGGGAAAATGTTAACAAATGTTTTTGGATGAAAGCTACAAACAATGGAGCAGACTTCATAGGGTAAGAGACCGGAAAAAAAAAGGATCATGGAAGACCCCAAAATCTGATATGATGGGGAAACACACCTATGGTCAATTTTACTGTATGGCAAAGTGATGATACCATTTAATGTGACTACGTTGCAACTGAAATATCCTATTTTCAGCTTGATACCACTTGCTCAAGAGTGTGACAATCAAGACAAAAAAGTGATCATCATTCTCCAACACTGAAATCACAACACTAAGCAATGGGTTTCAAGTGGTACCAGGCAGGAAAATAATGCACTGCTGTACGTGTGTACCCCTTGTGCTATAGCAGACAACAGCGCCATTACAGGTGCAACAAGTTAAAAGGAGGAACCCAACCAAGGGGCAGCATCAGCCAATGATCTCCATGCACTAAAAACACAAAAAAACACTACATTCATTATGAAGCCAGTTATCAAGAGACGGTACAAGAGAATGATGAGAATATGATAAAAGGCATATAGAGTCGGTAACCGAAACTGTACACACACAACTAAGCTTGGGGATTTCAACAAACAGTAGTCTAGAAGACACAGGGAATGTAAAGGTAAAACGAAAAACCCAGAACAATAAAAAGAGAGGCTTCTGTAAGCTCTTTGTGTGAAAATAAGAAAATGAGAAATCGAACATGTAAGCAGACTCCTACAACATACAGAAAAACATGATCTTTGGTGCTCGGTAGCTACAGACCTGAGTTGGCCTAGTGGTCTGATACACTATGCTGTAGTTCAGAGGGTCCTGGGCTTGATACTTGGCAGGGGCGATTATTACTATCACAGTGTCTAGATAGGTTGAGTCATAACCTACAGTGTAGTAGGTCCTGGGTTCAAGTCCTGAGCAGTCATACTACATACGACAGAAATGCTATACTCCACTGCAAAAAAAGTACCAAAACATGCATCTAAAACCAGAGTTACTTGTGCTCAGCATGCCTCTTGCTTTTAATTTGCCTTTCCCATTTCCTTTACTATTGCTTCTGCACAAGCAGATATGCAAACATGCCTACATTTCCATTGTGCACACAGAAAGAAAAAGATGCTGTAGTAACACAAATGTGGTGCTGCCAAAGCAATAACGAACAAATTGTATATAGAGATACCTGATAACAAAGTTAAAATATTCATCTGTTTTATATACAGTATCTATATGCTCACTTATTGACTGCCAAAAATATCACTTTGATGTATGCAATTTTAAAAAAGGAAACAACCACTTAATGTTAAATATTCTTGCATGGTTTTGTTATGCAAAGAAGAAAGAGAACTTCAGTGACCAAACATGTTATCCTGTAGACACACTGGGATTATGCTGCATTAACAAAGGCAGTGCATGGTGACTTGTATCCATTTCCATCCAATTCTTTCTGCTAATACCTTCCCCAAAGCAGACAAAATTAAAAAGTAAATTAAAAATCACATACCCGGTGGGTCTAGTCAGTGATGCATCAACTCCAGAATCCCTCCTTTCTTGGGTTCCACAGGGTTCTTCACACTCGTTTAAAGAGTTTCCTGTGCTGTCCAAGTCACTAGCAAAAACATGGTCATTGTCAACACCCAGAAGCATTTGTTTGGGAGATGAAGGACAGGGGGAGACTGAATCAAGGGCAGAATCAGAATCTCCTTCATCAGAAAACTTTTCGGACCATTGGTTCACTAACTTCTGCAGCCCATTTACATGGAGGAGAATATCATCAAGCTCAGGGAAAATGTCATCGTTTGCAACAAAATTGGCCAGTTCCGCCATGCTGGAGTAAAACAAAGAGCCTGGCACATTGTCATAAACACTGATGCGGCTACAGAGTGAGCTGCACGAGTTCCGCCTTCTTCCTAGGCTAGGCTCCTTTGAGCTATCTGCACTGTTCTCTCTGGTGAGATTTCTGTGTCCGTGGCCAGGGAAACTCCTTGTTCTCCAGCTGGAAGTGCTGTCCAAAGGACAAAAGTTGCCATTGGAAAGTGCTCTAGGAAAGGTGCCAGGTTTATGATCTTCTGGAATGAAAAACACAGTGTCGTCCATGAAGTTCTTCTCATTCCTAAAATTTCGTGCCAGTACGTCACTGAATGTGGACTGATTGAAAGGGTCAAAGCCTTCTAAGTACATTCCACCACGCTTGCTGGAACTGCTGTGTCGCCGTGCCCGTGTAACTGGACTAGGAGTGCTCACCGCACTACTGGTTTCAGACTGGCTGCTGCTGCTACTAGTGTGAGTAGAGCTGGAAACACTCCTGTGCCGTATCCCTGGAACATTAATGTGATTCCCATTGAGAGAGGAGATCTCAACACAGTTGAGTCGTCTCAGTTTCTCTTCATCAATGCCTTCCTGCAGTACAGGTTCACTAATAATGAGACCAAGTCTTGAAGCTGCTTTCTTCTTGTTATGAGAGCTTCTGAACCTCAGGCTCTCCATTCTCTTCAAAAAGCTTTTTGCTTTGGACTTTGTATTTCTTTCACAACTTTTTACATTAAAAGAGAAACTGGACATCTCCTTGGGAGATGGAAGACTGGTAAAGGATTTTTCAGTTGCTCCAGAGTTTCCTAATGAGCACATGCTGACCACAGAGCTGGACCGGATGGTGTCTGCATCCATGTGTAGACCAACACTGTGACTTCCAGTGCTGCTGGTACTACGAACAGATGTGACCTCCTGACGTTCACTCAAATCAGTCAGTATGCTGTCATGACTGACTGCACTCTGTAGAGAGTCATCTTCAGCAAGAAAGGCACTCAGGTCATCTTTTCCACAAAGGACATCTAGTTCATCTAACCGGGACCATCTTTTACTGTCCCGCTGAAACATCCATTTTCCACTAATAGCACAGGGTTCATCTTCATCCGAGTCTTCACTCTGTGGGAGAAAACCACAACAGTCATTAGTAATGTCCCAGAAAGGGACAGACAGAATGTTAGCTAGTAATTAACTTCAAGCTTTTTCTTCAGACAAAGCAGAACTTTTGGGAGAAAGAAAGTAAAAAGACTTCAGTGAACACTAAAAAGCTACTCAAGTGCCACCACTTTCCCAAATTCCCACAATGACTTTGTAAGAATGTCAAGCTATGATTACACTGGTGGAATGAAACAGAAAAACATTTGTACTTCTCCCTCTGACATTTGTTTTATGTCAGGACAAAACTACCAAGCCACAAACACCCCATCCCCACCCACCCCACCCACCCCAGGCTGATTGGCAACACAGCTCAGTAATTAAGACAGTTCATTGCAAATTATATATATCAGAATTAAGGCTTCATAAATGACTGAAGCATCTGGGGAGACTATTAACAATGACGTTTAACAAAAAATCCATTTGTAATTATTGGGTAAACATTTGCACCACTTTACTTTGACACTGTACCTTACCTTACCACAGTGATGCAACTAGAAAACCATACAAGTAACATTTTCCAAACATAACACTGATTACCTGTCACATTGTCACTCTGAAGGCAAAACATGAAAAGTATACTTTAGGCCCCAGGTAATATTTCTGTTTAACTTTTGGAATAAAAGGAATTAGCATAACTAGTTTCTTTAAATGAATGTTTCCTATGTTTTAATCTTCTCAACACAAACAGTATTTAAAAAAAGATAATCCTTGCAAAAGTGACCTGCTTATGACACAGCCGGTGGCAAAAGCACCCTATCATTTGTTCAAAACCTGGGAAAGAGCAGACTGCTATTACAGTGGATACTGTAAAACTGTCAGCAACACCTACAGGCCTAGCTTCCACACAACAGCTTGTTTTCCTCCTACAAAGACTGTTTACATGCTCCAGACAATGGCAAGACCTATTATCAGAAATTACTGAACTGACCAATTTAGCTTGATGGCAAAAAGTTCAGCTCCTTCTCCTGTAATACCTATATAATCCTCTCTCTCTTTTTTCTTTCTTTTTATTTCCCTTACTCTTAATCTTGCTTTTACACTTTATTTATCCTACCCGCCACATCTACTCCACTTGTTACCTCTAACAAATACCTTTATCACTCTCCTCCTCCTTATCCACTCACTGAATTTTCCACTCTGACATTTGCTTTATGAGTGAATAACACACACTCACACTTATAAAATGTGAACATTTCATTGGCACATGATATTATATTTATCTTGTTTAAATGATCGCATATGTGTATTATTATACGTTATGTGTAAATTAATCTATGTACTTACAGTATATTGTTACAGGATGTCAGTTTTCACCTATATACTTACAGTATACTGTTACAGAATGTCAGTTTTCACCTATGTACTTAACAGTATATTGTTACAGGATGTCAGTTTTCACCTATGTATATACAATATATTGTTACAGGATGTCAGGTTTCACCTATGTACATACACTATATTGTTACAGTATGCCAGTTTTCACTTATGTATTTACAATACATTGTTACAGGATGCCAGTTTTCACCTATGTATATACAATATATTGTTACAGGATGTCAGTTTTCACCTATGTATATACAATATATTGTTACAGGATGTCAGGTTTCACCTATGTACATACAATATATTGTTACAGGATGCCAGTTTTCACCTATGTATATACAATATATTGTTACAGGATGACAGTTTTCACCTATGTATATACAATATATTGTTACAGGATGACAGTTTTCACCTATGTATATACAATATATTGTTACACCTATGTATATACAATATATTGTTACAGGATGTCAGGTTTCACCTATGTACATACAATATATTGTTATAGGATGCCAGTTTTCACCTATGTATATACAATATATTGTTACAGGATGTCAGTTTTCACCTATGTATTTACAGTATATTGTTACAGGATATCAGTTTTCACCTATGTACTTACAGTATATTGTTACAGGATATCAGTTTTCACCTATGTACTTACAGTATATTGTTACAGGATGTCAGTTTTTACCTATATACGTAGAGTATATTGTTACAGAATGTCAGTTTTCACCTATGTACTTACAGTACATTGTTACAGGATGTCAGTTTTCACCTATGTACTTACAGTATATTGTTACAGGATGTCAGTTTTCACTTATGTATATACAATATATTGTTACAGGATGTCAGGTTTCACCTATGTACATACAATATATTGTTACAGGATGGCAGGTTTCACCTATGTATATACAATATATTGTTACAGGATGTCTGTTTTCACCTATGTATATACAGTATATTGTTACAGGATGTCACGTTTCACCTATGTATATACAATATATTGTTACAGGATGTCACGTTTCACCTATGTATATTAATTTTCTATACTTTTACTTGTGGATCTTTTCTCCCCGGGCCTCCGCTGAAAACCGATACATTTTCCAGTTAGACTTTCCCAGTAAACAGATAAGTAAATGTTGAAAGTGGGTACTGTTCAAATCATTCTGTTTTATTTTATTTTATTTTGTTTTGCCAAATGGCGTGTTCAGCTACTCCTGGGCAATTTTCACTGAGAGGCCTAGACAAAAAAACTCCAAAATGCATAGGCAAAGTCAAGAGTACAAAGAACATGCAGTATATAATAAGACAACAGCAAGATACTGCAATAAACACAGGATACAGTAAATGTGACACCTGTAAGGCAACAATGTCTTCTTATATGTATTAATTTCAATGTTCACCCGTGCAACATATCAATTATACATACTACTGATGTCTGTTACTGTCTGTCTTGTACACCAGCCCACTCACCCATTAACAAATTAATAAAAATAACTCAACATGGCAGTACAGAACTCTGAAATTACAGTCAATGACAACACAGTAACAGCAGCCTAGTGAACAATTTACACAAAGTTTGAATTCATCCATCATTTGCTGTTTAAGTACTTTTAACATGCCAAGTCCACTTATTTAAATGGGTTCCCATGAAAGAATTTTCAAGATAATACCCACATTATGAGATACTGGTGTATTATTTTTTGAGGTGCCAGGGGTTCAGTGCAAGAGTAAAGCCACCCCTCCCCGCACATAGCATGTGAGGGGCTTACTCCCACATAACAAAATTCTAAGAGGGGAGAGTGTTTGACTAGTTAAGTTTGCTGGACTATGAACAACGTTACAGTGCTTCCATGACAGAGACCACAGATTTGACAAACCCAAACTACCTGAGAAATGTCAAATGACTCTAGCATAGAAAAACCTACTAAGCAGTCTGCAGACAGACAATGGAGATAAATATGATATTAGAAAACACATTTGAAGTCCTTTTCCTAGCTACAACCTCAAAGCTGTGGGACTGAGCTATGTGTCCTCCAGGATAGCAAAAAATGCAAAGCTACACAGTTTTAGGTTCATAAATCACATCACTTGGGTTTAAGACTCCTACCAAAATTGTGCCAGTGAATGTTCCCCATCATTTAAAATGCTTGTTGCCATCTTTCTTTGCATAGCAGCACCTGGTAAGTGACTGCTCTTGATAGCCCCAAAAAAATCTAAGCAGCTTGTAATACTAAAGTAAAGTGTACATTAAAGTTATGAGCATGAATGATAATGGAGTGTGATGGTACTTCTAAAGATGTGCATGAGTGGACTTGAAAGAGAAACCCTAGCTATGATTAAACGTTTGTAAACTGCAGGCTGTGTTCCAAGACTTCTGTAACACACACATTAAGCCATCTTTCATTGTGCAATACCTACCGCCGTCATATGACTCGGTCTACACTGCTACGGTGTGCCTTCACTTTTGTGTTTTAGCCACATTTGCTAACAATCCCTGTTCTACAACAACACTTGCATGCATGCTCTGGGCTAATACGGGGTAGGAGCAGAACATTTACTTGTCCTACATAAACACCTAAGTAGTATACCAGTGTATACTACCACAGTTATGTATCTGCTGATTTTGGTCCAGAATAAAAACCTCAAAAATCAGGACATGCTATGCCCCTGACCATGTATGGCTCAGAATGATTTGGTCAGTAATTTACTAAAAATGCAAAAAGACTGTATCAGAATGTGATAGACAAAGAAGCAGAAATGTTTCAAAACATCTCTAGGGACACAGGGAATAGATAATCTCTAAGGATCTGATGCACAGATTTTTTTTTCTTTATGTTTTATGAGAGCATGCATGTGTTTAGCATTTTTACAGTAGCAGGGAAAGAGGACTCATTTTCTGGAAAACTGTTTATTAATAAATCATATCTGAACAAACTGGTCACAAGGCTGGGAAATAGAAAATAGCATTCAATACATAACCAGTTCAAGAAACCAAAGGGAACTGTTGCCTAGAGGCAGTATGGAAGAATTATGAAATACTACTACTATTAGTAATAATAATAATAATAATAATAGATTATTATTATTATATTATTAGTAGTATAATTATGCGACAGCTGCAACATGCACTACTCAGCACAATAACCAACAAAATTCTGTGTTGTAGGTGTTGTAGGTGAAGGTTAATGTACTTATTAAATTACGTTGATGGGTTAGTCCCACTAACCATAGCTTTCTTTCTGGAGACACCCAATGTGGTTTTTATACTGAAAGGGAAGCATTTAACCAGGATATCAGGGAAGGGGTTAGCCATACATGGCATATGCAGAAGGGGAGATGTAAGGATAAGGGGCATTTTGCCTTCCAGTGTAAAGATAAGGGGCATTTTGCCTTCCAGTGTAAGGATAAGGGGCATTTTGCCTTCCAATGTGGATAAGGGAAATTTTGTCTTGCAATGTAAGGATAAGGGGTATTTTGCATTCCAGTGTAAGGACATGGGGTATTTTTCATTCTAGTGTAAGTACAGGGGGTATTTTGCATTCCAATGTAAGGACAGGGGGCATTTTGTCTTCCAATGTAAGGATAAGGGAGAGTTTGCTTTCCAGCCTGCTGACCAGCTTCACATACATGATTGCTTACAACAGCAGGTTCAGCTACCCCTGTGCTTCCATGTGCACTCTGCATTATCAACTACAGCAGTGTTGCTGATGAGACTAAATCTCACTTTTTCTCTACTGTTATACTACCTTGCCTCCAGCAGGTGGAAACAGCCCAAAAGTAAAGACCACTTTCATCCCAGTCACATGGATGAACTTGCAATATCTTCCCCGACTCTTTCAGCTCAAGGCATGGTAGCTGACCAAGCTTCTGTACTACTTTTGTAACAATATATATATATATATATATATATATATATATATATATATATATATATATATATATATATATATATATATATATATATATATATATATATATATATATATATATATATATACACACACACACACACACACACACACACTATATATATATATATATATATATATATATATATATATATATATATATATATATCCGTTTACTGGAAATAACAGCTACAGGCCAAGACTGCTATGCACATACATTTACTTTTCCATTAACTGTTTTCTTTAATTTAGACCCTCTGAATGGCTATCTGTGTAAACTCACAATACTTTGGAAATTTTAAATTATGCCATGCTTCTGTTGCAGTCATAGTGGGAGAAAAACATTCTGAGGAAGAACATGTAAACAGTTTAGTGAAAAAGAAAACCACCACATGTGCTTTTATCTGCCTTTTTTCTCTTTTAGCTACTCAAACCAGCAAGATAGGACAGAACAAGAATTCCGTACTACACAAGATGTTTACTGTGAGCACCTGGGAACAGCTGTTCAAGGTGTACATCAGGTAGGGAGATGTATGCTTGCAGTTACACAATTTCAAAGGGGTTAGAACAAAGAGGGGATAAGGCAATGTGCCAGTGTAAACATGCTTCTAACATCTAGATATACCGTTATCGCAATGTTACAGTCCAGGTTACTTGTGGGATTCATACTTTGATCTCCATGTTCACAGTTGTGCCAGGAGACAACTGTTACAGTTGTGTATTATCAGGCATATTAATTCTCAGTTCTGCACAGGAAGAAAATAAGCTCACTCACATGAAAATATACTGCTGGTACTTCTGAGAAAAATAAATACTTTTGTTCTTTTACACTTCGTTTTGTTCTTTTATAGTTAATGATTCCAAGCTAAAAATGTTCACTTAAATATGAATTGGAAGAATTGTTAAAAAGGAGAAAAGGAACAGTATGTCTCATTTCAATCTTTTGGAAACCTAGGAATGCTCAAACGTCATTTGGTAACTAAACAACGAAAAGAAGGGTGAATACTGAACGAAATCAACTTTAATGATACTTGTTAAGCGCTTTTTTATCTGATTTTTTTATTATATTAGAATGAACATGTTTACTTTCAGTATAAATTAATATATACATTTTTTAACAATGCACTGATTTTAAGACTACACTGTATCTTTCATTCTTTAAGTATGTGTAATTAATTAATTAATTAATTAATTAATTAAGGGTCTGATTATTTAAGCATGGATGCATTGAACTTATTTTGTCTGAAGAAGTTTAGTCTATGCACTAAACGAAAAGCGCTTAACAAGTATCATTAAAGTTGATTTTGTTCAGTATTCACCCTTCTTTTCGTTGTTTTGTCATTTGGTAACTAGCCTGTTGGGACCTTTTTTTCAGTCGTGACTGAGGTGACGGAAGTGACACAGGTGAAAACCATGTGACTAAGAAAAAAAAAAAGAAAAAAAAAACAGAGTGTATACAACCAGCAATATGCTCAGAAGAGCAAGAAAGCTTTCACATAAACACAACCTGACTAATCTGTAAATAATTACACTGTACACAAAGCGATCATAGAATAATATAAATAACAATACTACACATTATATAAAGAGATCATAGAATAATTATATGAAAAAAATCAACAGCCATTTAACAAACAAAATTCAGTAAAGAGAATCCAAGTGTCCAATCTACTACAATGCAGCTACAATAGTGTCAGTTCTGCAACAGGAAGCACACTTTCCTCTGGTGCAGAAGATTGTGGATTCACACCAGGTAGATGGATTGCTGACACTACAGTGCACTATAATGGGGATGCTGCACTCCTAAATGCTTCTTCATCCTTTAGATAACATGCTAAACCAAGGTCCCATCTTGAGTTGGTGGGGGTAGCTCAAGTGGATGTAAAAGATCCTACCGCACCAATCAAACCTTGACCAAATTTCCCCTAGCAGTATAAATACCACCTTGTATACCCCCCTGAAAAGAGGCCACTAGCCTACTGGGACTGACCCAGTCCACAATAATTTGTATGTATAAATAAATAAATAAATGTAAAATCTGCTTAATGCTATGCTAGCCACCTGCTTAAGAAAGACATTTGTTTTTTTGACTGTCCATATTTAACAAAATTTCAGGTAATACCCCTTTTCAAAATGCTTTAAACCACTACTTTTTGTTCAGTTGCAAGAAATGATGTGATTATTTACATAAGTAAGATTTGCTTGCAGGTTTACTGTTTGGAGTATGAAGTTCCATGCCACATACTTGTGTCATTACTAGTTTCCTGCATTTGTTATCGCTTAAGCAGATCTACTGGAAAGCAGAACAGATTGTAAATGTCTGCATACCACAGACAGTATAGAAGGGCAACAGAGGGGAATGGGACACAAAATGGCAGCCTCACACATTCCTTGCAGAGGTTGGGCAGCATCACTAGCTAAAGCATGTAATGGGTTCCTGCCCTCCCCCAAAAGGTTAGGAGAACCTATTGTTCACTCATCTGACTTCATTAGCTGACAATTCATTTGCATGCTGACAACATTTACAGATTAGCTATGCACACAAGTCAAAAAGAATGCCAGAAGTATTCTGTGATTAGCTGAAAGTATCATGATTATGGACATCTCAGACCACCTACTATTTCTAAGACTACATAAAGGTACAGACTGCCTATTACTTAAGCAAACCACAGTGGTCTAGCCTGGCAATCTGGGGTACTTTAATGAGAAATATAAACTTGTGATTTTCACTTGCTTTAAATAAGTCACACTGTATTCCACAGGTACTAAGCTGTACATGTCAAAATGGGACTAGTAACTACCAAAAATATTCCACACACCTTTTACCATATGGTAACTAGGTAAAAAGAACATTGGCCTTAACTACCAAGTGTGCTAACAGTCTTAGAAAAAGGGTGAGGTTGTGGAATCAAACTACAATGCATCAGAAGTCAACACATGCTTCTTACTAAGTTATACCAATGACTGAGAACATGTCACAGACCCACCCACTGATCTCAGTATATAAAATGGGTAAAGAACTGCATATATACAGCACCACAGCTGTCAACACTCAGTGGGAGAGTCACACCTTCAAATGTGCAAACATTTTTGTTTAGCAGATAAGATGCAGCCAGATAAAAATGCTAAGCTTGGAGGATATTCCAAAAGGCTTTGGTCTGTTAAAATGACCTAAAAATGCTTTTCACTGGAAGATGCGGAGTATCAAACCTGGATCTGGAGGATGCAACTTGTTGCATTAACCAAAGTTTCATGCAGCTTTTCTGTTGCAAGTGCGACATGTTTTGTACTCCATGTTTCACTTTGCAAGGCCTTCATACAAAGCATCTACAGACAGGGTAGATGATACAAATAAAATAAGTGCTTACAAACACGCAGCCAGTATGTGCTGCATGTGCAGCTAATCTTAAATGTAGATGATGGCACTGTGAGGCAAGTGGCCAGCACCCATGACAGTTCTAAGGAAAGTGGGCTGTACTAAAGTTGTCTGGAAAGCAGTTGCAGGGTGTATTTTTAACATCCCCCAAAGTCCACCTCCCCCATCTTATTTTTACCCTTTAATGCCATGTTACAGCTGCTCATGTTTATAACAACTTTTTGCTAAATTGAGATTAAAGTTTGGCAAATGTAATCATTAACCATTTTGATTATTAACAGTTGATTAACTGACCAGCTTAGGTTTCTGGGGTTGCTTTTACTTCCTGACTATGAATTAAGAATCTATGTGAGTGAACAAAGTTGAAGCAACAGTCTTGTTTTGTGTATGTGTGTGTTTTTTTTTTCCTTACATTGTTGCAACATGACTGTGGCAGCTTCATATCAGTCTCTCTAGGAGTACAAGTAAATCACCCATATTCTTAAAGTTCTCTTATTTTGCCTTTGGATTACACATCCTGATGGCAGGTGACAGCACTGACCTGTGTGATGTCTAAGCACATTATAATGTGTGGCCTCAGGACAAGAGTCTGATACTGAGAGAGAGAGAGACAGAAATTCCAGCTTGGAAGCAATTCCTTTACCTAGAATTTCAAAAAGTTTCTTCTAAAAAGCACATTGCTTGCCAATTCATTTGTAAATTGCAGACATTTTTATCTCAGTGGTAGTATTGTTTTAACATCATATTACAATAACATGGACAACATAATTCTGTACAACTACACGTGGAATCAGATAGGAAACACTTATTACTATACTCTTGGTATTACTACCCCTCCCCAAAATTGTTTTGAGAATAGGATAAGTCACATTAACTGTCACATTTTCAGAATGAAGTAGTCATGCTTTTGGGTGTGGGATCTTGACCAATCAGAGCAGCAAACTACTTTTCCATCAGTGCTGAATGTAAAAGAGGCTGCCCTCCACCCTTAAACTTTGCCTGCCTAGTTCTAGATGGGAAGGGTTAGGGCACACCCCTTACTAATGGGAATAACAGAAAATGTCATACAGTGATGCATAATGAGAACTTGTTGTGCTACACTAGCTGTTCTGGGAGGCATAATACAGTAATACCATCTTGGTCATCAAAAATAAACAATTTACCTTTTTCCTTTGTGGACAGATTTCCAGCTTCATCACTGCGCACTTATTCAGTGTGTTTAACCGCCTGTACAAAAGGAGTAAGAAAAAGACAAATTAATAAATGAATATGGAATCAGAATATTTCATACTTTCAAAAAACTTTTATCATTCCATTTTGTCTCTTTCAACTGAAAATGAACTCATTTGGATATGGAACTATAGATCCCCAAAAGAAAATACCAGATAATATATTAAATGGTACAATTAATACATTTCCATTTGAAATGGATTATTCTTGAATGAATGAAAACACAAGAAAATAAATCCAATTTTGACTTCAGACTAAATGTGCAATTGCAGAGTACCGCTAAACATGTTGCTATGTTTTTTTAAGCTCTTTTTACTTGACCTACATACTGTTAACTTCAGGCTCCAATATGATCAGCTCCCCCTACTCCCATCCTTAGAGGTTGCTAGTTGCAGCTTCCCAGTTTGTCTAATATTGGAAAGGCACACAAGGAAGTCACAAACCCCTCATGTGTAGGTTCGCTGAGTTCTTTCTGACATGCACCTCTAGGTGGAAGGGGGCCAGTTGAGGAGCCATCATACTGTAACTCAAAGTGGGGTTTTAGCTGTAAGCTCTACCTCACTCTGACATGCTGGGCTACTTCACCCTAGGGACATATGCAATGAGGGAAATGCCATCATCTCTCTGGTGAGGTGTCCATCTTTGCCCATCTCTTATTCAAGAAATGGGCCTGTTATCATGATTAAAGAATTACCACCAGGGCTCATAATGCAGCTGTGTCCCCATCATCCCCCTATGCCTCTCCAGAAGAGGCAACCATTCCCAGAGGTTCAGGCCACTATGTTAAACCTTGGTAATCTGAGTCACAGTCAAAGCTTTATCCCATTTTGCCAACAAAGCAGGCTAGATGCTGCTACATTTTTACTGTACCCAGACAGCTCTTCTATATTACAAAGTGCTTACTATGTGACTCCATAAAACCAAATACTCATCAAATGACTGGTATATGGCCCATGACATCAACAGACCAGATGCGGACAAAATAACAATTCTTACATCTAAACAATAAAAACAAATAAAACAAAAATACTGAAATGCAATCCACACATTTATGTGCTCTGACATTTCAACATATTGTTAAGGACCTAAAAGTGAGATAATTTTCTTTATGCATTTGCCAAGTTTCTCAGATAAGTGCTGACAGATACTTATAAACAGAAAAAAAAAAAAAAACAGAATTTTGCATTATGTAACTTTTTAACTCCAGAAGTCTAGCAGGAACAATTACCAACACATTACAGTAGTGGGGAGGGGTTAATAATGTTGCTGGAAAATGAACATCAGAGGGCTAAATAACTTGACAAAAGACCCAGAATGGTCACATAGCAACTGGTGGCACATGAACCACTGATTTCCATGTTCTAAGTGAGTGTCCTAACCAGAAGTGAATGTTTAGGTCACCAACAAACAAATTAAATAACTTCTTTAAGCATCTCTACCTCATCTCTGTTTCACAAGCAGGTGTTCCTCTCATTTTGTAAATCTTCTCACTCTGCGATGAGATTATACCATTATACCACACTCCTGAAATCCTACGTATTACATCACATGCTCCTGAAATACCCACTCTCCTGAAATCCTACATGTGAAATCGCATGTTCGTGAAATCCTACGTGACACCCCACGCTCCTGAAATCCTACATATTACACCCCACACTCCTGGAATCCTGCACATGAAATCGCATGCTCCTGAAATCCTACAGGTGACACCCCATGTTCCTGAAATCCTACATGCGACACCCCATGCTCCTGAAATCCTACATAAGACGCCATCACTTTGACTTTCCATCAAGTATCTTTGACTTTCCATCAAGTATCCTACTTGGCTAGGGCGGGACTTCCCCATTCCACCACATACACCACAGAGGTTTTCTTCTAAAAATAAGCACATTTTGGTGAAATCCACCCAATCAACATAAATACATTAAATAAATTAATTCAGCTGGAGAGGGCTGTGAAACTTCAGCCAGGTGCTGCCAGATCTGCTCACACCCAGAAGAAAAGACTTCAGCTTACAAATGCAGAGCTACATTCATTATCCGGCCTTTTTTCTGAAAGGTGAGCGAGTGTCACCAGGTACACGTTATTAACCTTCATGACTGCACATTTCCTGTAATGCTTTACTAGCTACTCTCCTGTCACATGACCACTGACACAAACCTGGCACATGCCCTTACCCTCCCTCCCGAGGCCAGCTTCTTTGATGTGACAGAAGAGATATTTGAAGCTGGGACTGATAAGGACTTATTCGTGGCCATAGCCTCCCTCTGTGAATATTTCACCGACAGCTGTTCACTCAAATGAATTACCCTGTAATCTCTTTTGATAAAAAGAGAACAAGTACAGCATGAAGAATGTGTAAACATGAGAAGTGTGCTACAAGCAAATTCTTTTACCTGGGCTGTCTGTTACTAGGGAGCTTAGGAACAGATAAAGAACTCCAATTTTCATTACCTGCAAGGGTACTACAAAATTACGTCCAAAAACTGTTATGGGCTGGACACATGTTTCATTCTAATCTGTGTTCATACACACACTTCACTGTTCAGCAGTATTTTTCTCTACATCCAAGACAAATTACTCTTTCTAAATTCAAAGTGGTTCAAATTCTAACTGAACTCTAAGATACACAAATGACTTGACAAAGTAAACAAATCACAGATTACAAATAAAAAGGCAATTCAACCTCCTTTTGGCATGTTTTCTGCCTTAGAAACAAATGCAAGATCAAAAGTCTTCCTAAGTAAAATTCAAATGCTCAAAACCTGAGCAATCCAAAGTTATGTTCTAATCTAAAATTAAAAGGAAAACTGAAACATTTGCAAAATGTTAGTGGTCCAACAGGTAGCAAACTCAACCTAGGTGCAGAAGGCTGTAGGTTCTATTCCCAAGCCAGATAGCTGGATTGCTGACACTGCAGGGCAGCAGAAGTCAGTGCTACACTCCTGAGTATGTAGTCCTTTGGATGAGACATTAAACAGAGGTCCCATCTGCTTGAATAGCTAGCAGCATAGGTGGATGTAAAAGATCTCACTGTACCTATTAAAAGAGTGGGGGAAGTTCCCTGATACACTGTTCAAAATTCCCCAAGTAGTAGACATACCATCTCAGTCATCCTGAGAAAAGAGGCCAGTAGCCTAGTGGAACTGACCCAGTCATAATGGATAAATAAATAAACCAGTCTAGTAATAAAACAATGGAAATAAATATCATTTACTCAAAGCAAACTACATTTCACTAACAATATGACTAAACCAGCCGTGTAATTTCCCATCTATAAAAGCGAGCCAGAAAACAGCAAATACTTAACTCCTCACCACCGCACTACAGTCATCCTGTGTCTAGTTAACAAATTAATAAAATCTATTCATCCACATAGCATGTCAGGCTCTGATGGCTGTTGCCCATCATTAACCTTGCCATAAAAGCTGGTACCTTCACAGATATCTGTGAAAAAGCCATAAATCATGAAGGCATTAAAGTATTCTGCAAAATCTAAAAAAAAAAAAAAAAAAAAAGCAATAAGCCACTTTTGAGTGAGCAGGAAGAAGGTCCAGAATTAATTGTAGCAGACATCTCTGCACACAGATCAAATCATGAACTCAAACCAAATGCGAAGTCACAGGATCCCACTTTCAGTTTGACCCTTGAACCATGTGACTGACCTACCTTAATTGGTACAGTTTCTCAAGGCTATTCTTACTATTATGTATCTAGTACCCTTTTTCAGGAAGCAAATGCTGTAGTTTGTTGAACATAACTTTCAAACGTGCATATAAATACAAGCATTTTGGTTTAGGCATGGGAATGGCAGGGACCAGCCTGCCTACAGTATTTTTGAATTTTTAATTTTTGGTGGAAAGAATAAATAAAGTCTAGTGTACATTTCAACTCAAATGCCTTTGGTGCAGAGTTACCTTCAGTGTTTTTAGCTTTTGTGCTTGCTCACACAGACACACACACACACACACACACACACACACACACCTAACTCATGGCGTGGGCTGTTTCATAGCTCTAGCGATTCCAAGTGCAAAAACCACTACAATACTCTCAACTGCAAATAAGAACACCGCTGTGTAGTACAACTATCCATTCACTGAAAATGTGGCCCAAGTAAACTTTGTGTGAAACAAATGGATACAGGCCATTAGAACTGTTAGTACATAACCAGAAACAAATCTGAATTTGTGAAAACTTCTGAACTCGAGTCAAAATGTGATGCAGTTTTCATCAATTTCATTTTTTTTCTGTTACCTAAAATTTTGTTTTTCTCTGAGAAAAATGCCCAATACCAATAAATATCAGACCCAGTACAGGAAAGTTGGTCTTGAAATCAGTGGTTTTGAGACTGCTCCTACGAGAAAGTCTCTACAAAGGGAAGAAATGAGTAGCTTAGATGGCATTATCCATGGCAAATGCTATGTGATGGTAAACAGAAGTGCCTGCTAGTGTCTACCAGAAGCAGCAATGATCCAGGTTCAAAAATAAGCCAAGGCAGTTGCATGGTTTGGAAGAGCACATATGACATGGTGACATGCTAAGAGATAAGAATGCAGCAAGGTAACAGGCATGCCTGAAAAGTTAGTGGCTGCCCAGCTTGGCTTCTACCTTCCGCAGTGTCTGGACTATCTATGCAGCAAGCAAGTAACCACATTTGGACATGCATGAAGAACTTGGGAATTTTAGACTATAGGTTTTATGCACACTAAAACATGCAGCTTTTAAAAGGATCTGCTTAGTAAAAATGTAACGTGAGGAATAAAAAAAACTTTTTCACATATTCTTCACTTGTGTCTAGAAGTTCTGCACTCTGTCTTAACTTAGTATTAACTTTCCATTAAACTGTATAGAGATGTATTTTTATGCTTAAGAAATGCTTACTACATTTGCAGATTACATTCAGATTGCAAAAACAAATGTGACCACCATGTTCCTGAAAAACAAAACAGCACTGCCTGCATGTTATACAGCACAATGAAGTGCTACCATAGGTTGTATATTACATGCCCTGGTATGCACACAGATTTATTTATTTATTTGCAATTTGTTTACTAGGAAAGTCCATTGGGCCACAAGGAAGCCATTTTCAATGCAGTCCTGGGGAGAAAAACTCCAGTAAATTGCAAGTATAATAAGTTTCAGAATTACAAGATTACAGGATAACAATTCCTACAAATTTTACAAAACAGTTTCAGACATTAGAAAGAGAATACATGGTAATAACAGTTACAATAAATTAGCCTGTGAAAAATTCCATTATATACAGATAAGTTACAAAAGTGCAAAACCAAGCTATCTACACAATGACACATGGCACTTGCTAATAAAAGATCTATAATAACTGATTTTGCAGAAGCATTTCACAAATAAAGGCTGCAATGTAACAGTGTGCAACCTAAACATATGCTCTTAAATACTACTTCCTATCTAGTGGAACAGTATGTTCCAAGTACTGGAGTGCCATTAAAAGGGATGGAGTAAGGAATGAAACTTGACAACAAAAAAATGGGGTGAGAAACATGTCTAAGAAAATTGTTCCTTTACCGTTTGTGGGATTAGTTTTTCTAACCAATTTAGAATATGCAGAATTTACAGTGCAGTCTTGTTCCATCTATTTCATTTTTCACTCTTTTTTTCTCCATGCTTGATTTTCTATTTCATATTGTCCAATATTATTTTTTGAAGAAACTTATTCAGACTTTCTGACACGGGTTATATTACAATCGTCGTATTCTTATTTGCTACAGTTCTGTATGTAAAAAGCTTCCTTTAGCACCACTGAACCCAATAATGCTAGTTATGGGCTGACCTGGGGTTCTCAACTGGATCACATACTTAAGAAAATTAAACACATTCCTTTATAAATAAGCCAGACTTCAAAATGACTTAATACTACTTGCTGTTCTACTACCTAGTAATTTCATATAATAAAATATGGTGTCCATTCTGCAGATTTTTCTGATACAGCAAAACTAAATTATTCAATTAAACTATTGATTTCTGATGTAGCCAACAGATGCTAAGATTGTATTCTGGGTTTGCAGATATGCATACTACCTACAGAACAACAGCTGAAAACAGGAGGTCGTTACCTTACCCAACAGCCTCACTCCACACTTACTTACCTTGCCAACAGAGTTCAAGTACTTGACCAAACACAGGAACAATTCTTACATGAACTTACCTTCCTCTGACAGCACAATGGACAATAAATGTACAAGTCTGCTACAGTTTTCAATATTGGTATTTTGAGACAAATACATGCCAAATCTAACTATGCTTTAACAATAAAATGTACAAGACAATTATATAGCATAAGGTTGGGAGGCAGGGAGGTTTCTTCGTAGCCCAGAGGCACGCAGATCAATTTCTAACTCCACTTAACCAATAGAAGCAAGGTTAAATGTCAACAGCCAATCATTATGCAATTATTTTGAAATTCTTCAAGGAAAGTGCTAGCCAACATGTTAAACCATCCATGTAGTAAAGAAGACGCTTCATAAAACTGCCCGGGAGAAAATCCATGTATGCACATACTGCTGTGACATCTAATTTTATGAGTTCAATCAAGTTATACTCCCAGTAATTTTCTACTCACATCCCCTGCAATTAATATTACAAAGGCAATGAAAATTTGAATTATGTTTTGCATTTCATGAGCATTCAGTTACTTTGTCTGCTTTCACAATTCTCTACAGACTAATAACTCTTCCACAACAAAAATAACTTCATATACGTTTGTGTTGGCAGGTGGAATGGCTTTCACAAACTTCATCCAAAAAATTTTGTTGTAACCACTAACTTTCTCATTTTGTTTTCTCTAGTTCTCTTCACTACGCAAAATGCTATCTCAGGTATGACTATATCATTCTGAAACAAGCGGTCATGCTAATGAGAAAATAAGAGTCCAGCATTACCGCCAAACCAATAGACAGGGAAAGAAACTAAAAAGCAAAAAAAACATTTCAGACCAGTACACAAGAAAGACAGATTAAAAATGCAAGCAACCAGTCTGTTAAGGGACAACTCTTTTGGGACATGGAAATACCACAAAATCTTACCCCACTGGACAGAAACACAGATTCTGCCCATTTTCTTTTGTGCCATGACAGGAAACTAGAATGTTTATGCCAGGTCTTAAGACAGAGTGTCTAGTTATAGTACCCTTGGAAGGGAAGTGTCTAACTGCCAGTACCACAGAAAAGGGACTCTTTTCTAACAGACGCATTTAAAATAATGTTCAAGTCTTGGCAGACATAGCCAGTGGAAACCAAGGTTCTAAGGGCCAGTGATTTTAAACATTCCTGCTTTGGTTTAAACACAGTCAAAAGCCTATTCTCATTGTATTTTTATTTTCCCTTGTGGACTGAAAATCATAAACAAAATCACCAGTAGCTTTATAAGAGAAACAGAGAGAGAAAGAAAGAGATAGGAAGGATTGAAGAAAGTGCCACAGGAGGGAGCACTGTGGAGGATGTGGCAACAACTGCTGGACTGCCCACAGCATTTGTTTACCTCGCAAAGCCACTGTTTATAGCAGAAGTTCTAAAGGCCTCCTCCCCTCTGCTCTCAAAAACAAGACTTGTATATCTATTGAAGTAGCTGGTGGGTCTCGAAAGCAAGCAAATATAATGAAAAGGTATACAGGGCCCAGTAAGGGCAGCTGTATGTGTCAATATTCATGGCAAGGCTGGGCACTATGACCTAAGGACTTTTGCTTAGGAATTCTGTCAACATAATTCTGTGGTATGCTCAATCGAGTTTGACAACTAAATGAATGAATTTAAACTGATCATGTCAGAAAGACAAATGGTGGTACAGCGGTTAGCGTTGTCGCCTCACAGCAAGAGGTTCTATGGTTCGATTCTCGGCTGGAGCACCTTCTGTGCGGAGTCTGCATGTCCTCCCCATGGTCTACTGATGTTTAAAGACACGCAGGTAGGTGCGTGTGTGAATGGGCGTGTCTTTTTTGAAGGTTGGGCATCGGGCTGGCACCTCGGCACCGTAAAAATCTACTGCCAATCATTAGTGGACCGGAGTTCCACTGTGGCGACCCCTAACTGGGAAAAGCCGAAAGACAAGACAAGATGCCAGAAAGGCAAACAAAAAGATACAGAAAAAGCATCACCTTCACCAGCATGATCCATTATCGGAAACATCCATAGGGTGCCATCTGATTAAAGTGCCTTAAATAACAGGTCATGAAACCTTGAGGTGACACTGGAGCCAACACACATACACATAAAAACACTGAACTGGTGGTTGCAAGTCGTACAAAAGGACCAAGTGAAGCAGATGTGCTAGTATACAGCGAGTTAAACAACACTTCACTGGAATTGTAAAACTCCCAAGGTCAGGATATGGCACTTGGTGAATGGAATGAAACCTCTTCTTATACTGTGGTCTACATGGCTTCTAGGCAACTGCATATAGGATTTCTGCAGAACCAAGGAGAGGAGGTACTCTTTTCTAGTAGTTTCTTTTGCATAGAGGTAGCAAACTCTGAAAATATAAATTACGAGGACATAGCGATTAGCACCATCAGACTTTGCTGAAGGAAAGCATAACAGGGACAACAAGAAGATTAAACTAAAGGGGAAACAAAAAGGTCCAAGAACTGGGTAGGAACTATCAAACTCTACCACCAGAAATATAGTCAGCAAATTAAATATTTAAAATAAAATGAAAGCATAAAAACTGAAAGAATACTATTTATCCAGATCCTTGTAGGAAACAACTAGGGAAGATTTCTGGTAATCGACTAAGTGAGTCACTTGCTGTCACTGATGAATATCAAAGGTTGGATTTTTGGACATAGTCTGTGTGGTCTGGATACCACCACTGGCTGAAATGCTAAAATTCTGCTACCAGCTCCAGCAGTCAAGTCTTACAAGGGCTGTTACAGCAGCATTGTGCAAAATACTCAATGTCCCAGAATCTACAACAACTTACTTGCTTGTCACACAATCCTGAAAAGAGATAAAGTCTATCAAAACAATTTTGTTCCCAAAGGAAAACTCAACTGACATATTTGACTGTATATCAGTTATATCAGTTGACTACATTTTTAAATAAGACATTGCATCCCATGTACAAAAGTAGATTTTAATTCCATGATGTTGCAGCATAAGTTTTTCTTTATTAACAGCAGTACTCTCAAGTCATTTATACACTGAGCTTAAAGCATCCCAGAACCACCACATAAATAGAGATGCATATAGTGATAGATAAATGTTTGCACCATGCTAACAACTATTTGTTATTTTGTGTGCCATACAACCAACTATGGTTATGAAACATATAGCATAATGATACTATTAGCTGCCACGGTCCACGTTTGTTGCAATATTAACAGTTACACTGCAATTTATGAAGGGAAGAATGCCTGCTTATACTAAACTGTACCCTGGTATACACAAACATTTCATGAACAAACTGGAATAACAAAATAGACCTTCTCCTGTGTAGATCTTCTCCCATGACTGAAAACATTCTCAAACTGCCAAAACCCATAGGATTAGAAAAAAGATGTTAACAGTTACAATGCTGAGTTCATGACCACTTTGCTAACAAAAGTCATTGCATTTATGTATGCATACTGACTTCGCAGACACAGCTTTAATTCAGCATGAGTCTGCAAGGTTTTCTAACTTTAGATAATTACTACATAATAAACAAATGATCAGAAGTAAAAGCAACACAGCCTGCAGAAGAATGTCTGCGGAGGTCTATGCTGTGCTACACAATGTATTTAGCAACATCTAAAATGTTTGAAAAACCTATTCTATGGTTAATTTATGTACTCCAAAACTAAGATTAAAGTTTTGTAAGACCAGAAGTTTGGATTACATAGATGAAACTTTGTTCTTCTGGGCCACAATACAAGCAATTGTTGAAAAGCCAACTGAAGTACGTTAGAACAAAGGCTGCTTCCAATTGACAGTCTAACATGGTTTCCTCAGTTCACATATTGAAGGGGTTGGTACAGCAGTCTGGAGTAACAAACACAGATAACAGGAATGAGGCATACTAGATCTCGGTTTGGAAGGGTGGCAAGGAAGTTGTGCATGAAGAGCAAGACAGACCACTTTGTTCTCTCTGACAAGCAGGGCAAGAGGAAATGACCAGACTTCCTGCTTTTTATTTAACTCAGACTGTTGTTTGCAGACAGGAATGTCATCACTATTAAGCAGTCACAATGAACAACAAATACTCATTTTCTTAAATGGCTAAATGTAGATTTAGCTCTAGATGAGGTTTTCTAAAAAAAGACAGTATGAAAAAGACGACTACTCATTTTCACAAGACAGAATCTCTTAAAGATATATTTTCTATGTAAAAAGATGAGAATGAACATTTTTGGTTCTTCTAATACAGTTTCCCACTTGCTGCAACCAGATGAGAGAGACCTGGATGGAATTCTTTCTCTCTCCCTTCATGGCATACAGCTATGCTGAGAGGAAATACAACAGGCCCAGTTTTCACAAGGCAGACTGTTGTACACTCTCAGCTCTGTACAAATAGCTGTATCAGCATAATGGACACATATGTCAGGCAAAGTTCCCACTTTGTTTTTGAAAGTGGGAGTTATAAATCACATTAGCAGTCTATTGTACTTCCGAAAATATCCATTACTGATTGAAGGAAAGATTTCTCTGCACTACTAAAGCAGATATTTCTACTTAGGTGTTTTCCCTCAGAAAAATATTGTGGTACATCAAACTATCTTATGTTTATAAGATTCAGTGACCTGCAAAATGTTTACCTAGGTAGCTCGTGGTACTCTAATTTCAGTTTTGGTTTTAAAATAATGCTAAATTTGTGTCATTTCCAGTGAACCAGAAGCATTCTTATAACAGGAAATTTTATGTGAGGTAAAGCCAGCAGCCCACACCTGGACTTACTGCCTTTCTAGGTAGTCACTACACACCAGAGGACCTTGGTGTGGGGGTGGGGGATCAACTGAGGCCTACCAACCCTATTACTGCACTACTGGTATTCTCATTGCACAAAGCAACACATTGCGGTACTGTGGCAGTTTTATGGAGCTGCTTCTCATGCTACCAGTTCCTCATCAACTGGGGAACCACTGACAGAAAAAGGGGAGCGGCACCCGTAATGATAGCAACTGTAGCCCAGTCGGGATGCTCCATCTGCCGTGAGATGCTACTGCCCCAGGAGACAGATGAACTAGTGTAACATAATGGCTGGGATAACAGACTGTTAAAAATGGTGTTCATATCCAATAACAAATAATATGATTTAAGTCTGTACTGTGAATTTTTACTTTGCATTAGGACTGGGTGTGGCCTATAGCTATTCAGCAACAAACTACATTGGAATATTGGCTTTAAGCTTCTTCTTCAAAAAAAACTTTTTTGCATATATCAGATTGGTAACCATGTATAGTGCATAAATAAACACTGATAAACAAACACCTGCCTGAAGTTGTCATCTGAACCACCTGAAACCTCTTTGTAAACCCATTTTATCTTAAGTCACGCACACACACATGCATGTGTATGCATGAGGCAGAAGAATTGTTTCCCAAAGTACACATACCTGAATATAATCCATCAGTGTTAACTTTCTGCAGTACAAAGATCTGTAAGCCTGTATACATTGTTTGTATAGTGTTCATATTACACAAGAAACCTCTTGGGAATATTTAGTCACAGAAGGAAGACACATTTGTTAAAAACCTACTCATCTTCACACGCAATGCTTGGATTTTAAGATGCAATGTGAATATCTGGGTCACATAATTATACACACCCATGAACAGTGATTTCTGCACCAATCTTCATTACTAGAAAGATCTTGCTTTGGTTACATTTTTTTAAAGAAAATTACATTTATGTGTAATCAACTAGAAAGAGGAATCCTGGGAAGGGTGTGTTACTAAGGTGAATCCCATGTACAGGATTTCACATTTTTTTTGTTAAGCAGATAGTCTGGTTACACTGAGATTCTGAAACAAATACAAGACAGAGAGAATTCACTTTTTAGATCCTGCAGCTATGGAAGCGCTAAACTTCCAAGTCAAATATTGACATCATTACCTATACAAAGCAGGAAGAAAAAAATATCTACAGTGATTGTATTGAACTCAATGCATTTTTCGAACCATCTTTCATGATGTCTACTTTATATCATTGTAAAAAGCAACTTGACTGCTTACTTGCTCAGTAATCTTCTCTACCCTGAAAAGGGTTAATTCAGATCAGTGTTCAATCCAGATAAAAATAATGTCCGATACAAACCTGCATAATGCTTCTATGGCATCTCGATCCAAAAAATCATGGTCTTTCTTAACAGAGTTTATGTTGATGGGAAACAGTAGATCTGTGGAAGGAAATCAAGACAGATGGGTTACTGGAGAGATCTGAATTCCCAGAGGAGTCTCACCCTTCAAAGCAAACAGCTGCTTCCTCACCACCCCTTTACAGCAACAGACTACATACCCATTTGGAAATAAATTACAGCTTCTTTATCTCAATACTGATGCTAAAAGAAACTTTTAACTAAAGTTTAGATATATGCGTGCGTACACACACACACGCACACACACGCGCACACACACGCGCACACACACATACATATATTTTTTTAAATGGGGTAGAGTATCCAGCTGACAAGAGCAAAGTTATGAAAAGAAGAAAACATCAAGGCAAAAAGTACAGATGCATTGCAATGAAATAAACAAGTCAACGTGCAAACAGAAAACATAACTGGGGATAGTTAAAAAGAATAAACCACGCAGGAGACAAGAGTACTCAACAGCATATCTGCTAACTAGAACAACTGCATATATTCCTTCTTACTATAACACTTAAGGAACAGAATGATATGTATTTTCATCACATCTGTTTCTGTAACTACCTGCTTGGATCATGATTTGCCATTTTGTAATGAGTGTTTCGATCACATATTGCAGCATTCAGGTCAAAAGCCAACCCATCAGACCCATGTAGGAACACTGTCAAAGGACACTTGCATTAGCCTGTGTGTGTGTGTGTGTGTGTGTGTGTGTGTGTGTGTGTGTGTGTGTGTGTGTGTGTGTGTGTGTGTGTGTGTGTGTGTGAGGTTATTAACTGTCCATAAAATTACAGACACTCCATACACATTATGCAGCCTGACATGTCTGTAAAAATATTTGAGCATCCATGGATTTGTAAAATACCTACAAAACTTAGAAGGAAAAACAATCCATTGCCTGGTCATTCCACCTTTTGGGAAACATCAGCTAGTCTGTAATTTGATTGGTTAACTTGCAGTAAAGATGAGTAAAATAAACACTAAAGCCCTTTTTCAGTCAAACAAATGATCCCACCTAGTGCCACAGCACAATTTGGGCGCTACTGTCAGAGACCATTACTTACTTCATATTGCTATTAAAACTTTGTAAATAACTTGACATTTTCTCCCTGGGATAGCACTCAATGTTAGACCTCCCAGATGGAAATTCCTACTTAACAAGTGTAAAGATAAACAAATTCTCTTTCTGAGCTGTGTGTATAACAGCAATGAGAGCAAGGCACCTTCTAAAAACTATATAGTTTGCTGTCATTGAGACTGAAGAGATTGGCAGAACTGACGAGATAGTATTCGGATGCAGGGTGCCTAGATAATAACACCACATAATGATACAAAGACTGCTGACAAATATGTTGCAACCAGGGATTTGATTTAGAAGTACATTCTGTCCTGATCCAGGGCATATTACAATATAAAAGCTGTAAGTGATTTGGGGGAATGACAAATGCTGAAAGTACAGTACTGCTTTGGTAACAGAATACTAGCCCTTGTGATGCATTGTAAATGCTTGTGAAATGTGAACAGATGAAGCTCGTTTTGGTATTTAGATGAAACTGGGAGTTCTCACAGAGTATTGCATGGCATAGCTGCATATCCTGTGCTGATACTGATTTTTTTTTGTTTTGTTTTGTTACTGCAGTAATGCCCCCTGAGTCCAGCTAGGAAGGTTATAAAATAGCTAGGATAATGAAATGATCAGATGCCATTGTCCTGCAGGACTGGGGACACTAAATCATTTTAAAAGTTGGTATGGAAGAACAGCTGTGGCAGGGCTTGCTACCCAGTGATGTGAACCTCGGTTGTGGATTGTTTCTATTGAAGTGGCACCCCAACCCCATGTGCAAAAATGGTAAAAGAGGTTGTGGCTGGATGGAATTTGATAACAAATATAAACTTCCTTGAAGACAGCACTCTTTCTATCAGGGGAAAACCTTGGGTATGGAATCCATACTCTTTTTCGTAAATGTAGAATTTTAAAACTGCACAGAAAGCACTGGGAGATTAAAGTATATATGTGTGGACAAAAAGCATCGGAAATGCACAAATAGGAGTCATTTATTGTTCATGCCTGCAGTCACAGGCTGACATCTACTCAGTGATAGAGCACTGTAGTGCCCCACAACAGTTCTACCTGAAACTATGCTTAGTTTAAGTTTACAGTTTCTACTGTATAAATATTGGAGTTGATCATTTTAAATGCTTAGCTGCTCATGTACCTATGTTCTCTGTATCTGACAATCACTGTTTTGTATATGCAAACACATACGCAGACACAAAAACATGTCTGTAGAACATACCTTTACTTTTTTGACAGCAAAATGTTTTGAGGGTTGGCAGGGGGGATCACTTCAGTAAAAGTGGAGTTCTGCACTTTCACAAGAATTATGCTTGTACGATTAATATGAAATGTGGACATATGGGCACACTAAAGAAGCAGTGCATGCCTGTATTATGTACTGCTGGAAGTGGGTTTATAGCCAGCCAAATGCATGGCTACATTTCTCTACAGAACACCCGCAGGTCCAAGCAGCTTGTTTCCACCTCAGTTTGGGCAGACTGCCTTGTAACAGTCTAATAGTATGCCTCTACTACTGCCATTAAATCATGTATTCTGCAGTGGGGATTGGCATAATGGCTAAAGTGTTCACCTTACAAACACAAGGTACAAGGTTTAATTCTCTCTTTTGGTCACTTTCTGGTTATTAGCTAGGCATGCAATAGTCTGCAGACAGATTTACCTGTAAGGGCTAAACCTTTTGGGAAAGTATGGCTAGGCTTCTAGAGATCCAACAGATCAATATCCCAGTTATTCAAAGACAATAAAACTGTAAAGCGTGAAGGGCAAAAATGAATTTCAATATTACAATCCCAAGATTTTGTCTCACCATATGAACTTCGAACCTCACCCACTACAGCCACTAGTGTATCAGACAGTCTCCAAACCCTCAATTTCTTCTTCTCCCAGCACTTCAGCTGACAAGTTCTGATACCCTTGATAAGTGTAAGCATGGGCCTGGGAGATGAACCATTTACAGGTTACCTGTTTACATTAGACACTCAGATGCAAAACCAGGAAGTGTATATATATATATATATATATATATATATATATATATATATATATATATATATATATATATATATATACACACACACACACACACACACACACACACACACACCTCCAGACACAGCTCCATGAAATCAGATCACAATTCGATTGTAGCGACTCACGTAATTTCCTGCACAGTGTTCACCTTCCTTTCCTCAGAAATATGGTTAAATACAATGCTCATATTCCCAGGCCAATATACAATATTAAGAAATTCCTGGTCAGTAAGTCCGTAACAATTTAACTGCTTATAACACAAACCGTGCCTACATCCATAGCACAAAAACACACTGCATTACTCTTCAGTTTTTTTCCATAATACAGTAACTTTATGAGACGTGATCACAGCCACAACTTACCTTCATACATCTGAGCATACTGTGGGAAACCTGCTGCCCGCAGCCAGTCGCACGCATCCTTGGCTTCGGATTCTGTAAGAAATTACAAAAAAAGGAGCAAGATTACCCACTGCTGCTTATGTGTTGCTCCAAAACTTCTCTAGTACACTGATCATGCAAACAAGTCAGTGTTTGTAATGTAGATAACTTACACTTTGTGCCAGGAGTAAGCGATTTTTGATTACTTTGCTTTCAAAAGAATTCTGGCCACGTACTTTAATAAAGCACCCCAAACCATATTTAATCATGCATAACAGAGGTGTGAATATGTAACAGCAGCATCTCCTACTCAGGCAGTTGGATCCCTACATGAATGAGCATTTATACTACTGATGGACCAGAGAATCAACACTGAGACAAGCGAGGACAAGGGATTCCATTCACCAGCACTGCCACAACTCAGAATATGATGAAGATGAAACAGAGCAGGATAACCCACATTACTTAAGGAGTGCATAGAGTTTTCAGTGTGCTTGACAGTTATATTACATACACAAACACTTGTGTATGCGTGTGTGTGAATACAATCTCATGAAACATGTTCCCTACACCTAAAGTACAATTTATGTCAAACTAGAGGAAAGAATACATGGGTATACCCCCCCCCCCATCAACACCATTGAGTTTCTGTTAACATTTCGGGATTTTGTGACCTTTTATGTTACTTCTAGTTTGGTTGGGCAGTGTTTTGAGGGAGGGGGGGAGGCAATGTTTAAGGGAAGGGAGGGAGGGCTTTTATCATCTGACTTTCAGTTTGCATTTGACAGTAAGTTTGGGGTGGTAGATATGGTATTTTTTAAATTAGTTTGTGTGTTAGTTTTATTTATGTGCTTTTTGCTTGCACTGAAGTGCACTATATTTAGATATCAGGCTGCTTGGTTAGACTGTTATCTTGGGAAGAGTTTAGCTTTTGGCTCATGAAGTGGCATATTTTGGGCGCCACTGCAATGCTTTGGTGTTTGAAGAACCAGACAGACGTGTGGCATCACGTCACAATGTCAGTGCGATAAAAAGAAGCTGTTTGCTGTATTACTGCAGGGAATATGCTGTTGAATGAAACAGATGATGGATTTCTGAGGTACACAACT